>NW_006924602.1:0-8716 GCF_000298275.1 Orycteropus afer afer
GGGCAGAAGACATGAATAGACACTTCACCTAGGATGATATTTCAGGTGACCAGCTAATACATGAAGAGACGTTCACAATCATTGGCCATCAGAGAGATGCAAATCAAAACAACAATGAGATACCATCTAACCCCAGCACTGATGGCAATGTTCAATGAGACAGAAAATAACAAATGCTGGTGGAGATGTGGAGATATTGGGACTCTCATACACTGTTAGTGGGACTATGAAGAGATACAACCACTCTGGAAATAAATATGGTGATTCCTTAGAAACCTGGAATTGGAGATACCATTTGACCCAGCAATCCCATTACTAGGTATATATCCTAGAGAGGTGAAAGCCAGGTTAGGAACAGATATATGCACATTCATGTTCATCGCAGCACTATTTACAATAGCAAAAAGATGGAAACAACTTATGTGCCTATCAGTGGAAGAGTGGGTGACCAAACTATGGTACATACACATAATGGAATGCTATGCAGCACTAAAGAATAATGTAGAGTCTGCAAAACACCACATAATAATATGGACGAACTTGGAGGACATTATGCCGAGTGAAATAAGTCAATCACAGAAGGACAAATATAGTATTAGTTTGTTGTTGTGGAGGGTCAAGAAAAGGTTTATATATGGAGGGAAACTTTGTTGGTTGCCAGGGGTGGGAGGGTAGGGGACGGAACACTGAAAAAAAAAAAAAAAAAAAAGAGCAGGAGTGGCAATATCAATTTATGATAAAATTGACTTTAAGACAAAAACCAAAAGAGGCAAGGAAGGACATTATGTAATGATTAAATGATCAACTGAACAAAGGACACAACCATAATAAATATCTATGTACCTAATGAAAGAGCCCCAAAATACGTAAATCAGACTTTAACAGAATTGAAAAGACAAATAGATAACTCCACAGTCATAGTAGGAGACTTTAATACACTTCAATCAAAGATAGAACAAATGGAAAGAAACTCAACAAAGATGTAGAAGAGCTAAACAATGATCTTACCAACTTGACCTTATAGACATCTACACAGAGCACTTCACCCAACAACAGCACAATATACATTCTTTTGCAGTGCACATGGAACATTTTTCAGGATAGACCACATGTTAGGGCACAAAGCAAGCCTTAATAAATTTAAAACACTGAAATACTGTAAAGCATCTTCTCAAATCACAATGCTATAAAATTAGAAATCAGCAATATGAAGATCAATGGAAAAAGAGCAAAATCATGGAAACTGAAAAACATCCTCCTTAAGAACAACTGGGTATGAGAAGAAATAAAAAAATGAAATTTAAAAATTCCTTGAATCAAATGAGAATGAAAACACAACATATCAAAATCTCTGGGACACAGCAAAAGCAGTGATCAGAGGCCAATTTATAGCAATAAATGCATACATCAAAAAAAATGAGCCAAAATAACACCTTAACCCAACATCTCCAAAAATTAGGAAAAGAGCAAGAAAAAAAAAAGCGTACAGTCACCAGAAGAAAAGAAATAATAAAGATTCAAGCAGAAATAAATGAAACAGAAAATAGAAAGACAATAGCAAAAATCAGCAAGACCAGAAGTTAGTTTTTTGGAAAGATTAATAAAATTGACAAACCACTGGCAAATTTTACAAAAGAAAAGAGGGAGAGAACACAAATAAAATGAATAAGAAATGAATTAGGCAACATCACAACAGAACCAACAGAAATTGAAAGGATAATATCAGAATACTATGAAGAACTATAACAAATTTGAAAATCTAGAAGAAATGTACAGATTTCTAGAAACATACTACTTACCTAAACTAACACAGACTGAGGTAGAAAATTTGAACAGACCCATAACAAAAGAAGAGCTTGAACAGGTCATTTAAAAATTACCAAGAAAAATAAGCCCTGGGCCAGATGGTTTCACTGGAGAATTCTACCGAACGTTCAGAGAAGAACTGACATCAATCCTACTCAAACTACTCCAGAACATAGAAAATGATGGAATCCTCTCAAATTCATTTTACAAAGCAAGCATAACCTTGATACCAAAACCAAGCAAAGACATCACTCAAAAGGAAAACTACAAAACAATATCCGCCATTAATATAGATGCAAAACTCTTTGACAAAATCCTATCCAATAGATTCCAACAACATATCAAAAAAATAATACATTATGACCAAGTAGGGTTCATACCAGGTATGCATGGATGGTTCAACATTAGAAAAGCAAACAATGCCATCCATCACATAAATAAAACAAAGGAAAAGAACCACATGATCATATCAATTGATCCAGACAAGTCATTTGATAAAACCCAACACCCATTCCTGATAAAAACTGTCAGCACAATAAAAATAGAAGGGAAATTCCCCAACACAGTAAAGGGCATATATGCAAAACCAATAGCCAACATTATTCTCAATGGAGAGAGACTGAAACCATTCCCCTTGAGAACAGGAACTAGACAAGGATGCCTTCTATCATCACTTCTATTCAACATTGCAATGGAAGTCCAAGCCAAGAAAATAAGGCAAGAAAGGGAAATCAAAGGCATCCAAATTGGTAAGGAAGAAGTAAAACTATCCCTATTTGATGATGATATGATCATATACATAGAAAACCCAAGAGACTCCGTTAAAAAAAAAAAAAGAAAAGAAAACTACTGGAACTAATTGAGTTTTAGCATCATGGCAGGATATAAGATCAACATACAAAAATCAGTTGGATTCCTCTACACCAGCAAAGAGATTACTGAAAAGGAAATAAGGAAATAAATACCATTTACAATTAAAAAAAAAAAAACCTCACTGTTGTCGATTCGAATGTGACTCATAGAGACCCCTCCTTGGGTTTCTAAGGAGCTATCTCTACAGGAGTAGATTTCCCAATCTTCCAAGGATTAGCTAACAAAAAATAAATAAAATACTTGGGAATTAATTTCACTAGGGACACAAAAGATCTGTCTGTACAAAGAAAACTACAAAACACTACTCCAAGAAACCTAAGAGATCTACATAAATGGAAGAACATACCATGCTCATAGATGGGAAGATCGAACATTGTGAAAATGTCAATACTACCCAAAGCAATTTATACATTCAATGCAATCTCAACCCAGATCCCATCAACATTCTTTAAAGATACGGAAAAACCAATCACTAATTTTATATGGAAAGGAAAGAGATCTCAGATAAGCAAAGTACTATTGAAGAAGAAGAACAAAGTAAGAGATCTCACATTCCCAGATCTCAAAACATTCTATACAGCCACAGTAGTCAAAACAGCCTGGTATTGGTACAACAGACACATAGACCAGTGGAACAGAATTGAGAATGTAAAAATAGATCCATCAACCTATGGTCAGCTGATTTTTGACAAAGGGTCAAAATCCATTAAATGAGGAAGAGATGGTCTCTTTAATAAATGGTGCTGGCAAAACTGGGGGAGCTCTGGTAGCATAGTGCCTAAGGCAGTGGACTGCTAACCAAAGGGCTGGTGGTTCAAACCCAACAGCAACTCCTCAGAAGGAAGATGGGGAAATCTACTTCCATAGTGATACTGCCTCAGAAACCCAAGGAGGGGTCTCTATGAGTCGGGTCCAACTCGAGGACACATAGCAACAACAACAGCAAAACTAGATATCCATTTGCAGAAAAATGAAACAAGAGCCGTACTTCACACCATACATGAAAACTAACTCCAGATGGATTAAAGTCTTAAATGTGAAACCTAAAACTATAAAGTTCCTCAAGGAAAAACTAGGGGCAAATTTAGCTGCCTTAATTTACGGCATAAATAGACTGTCAAGCATAACCCAAAATACACAAACAGCAGAAGATAAATTAGATGAATGGGACCTTCTAAAAATTAAATTTTTATGTGCTTCCAAAGACTTCTCCAAAAGAGTCAGAAGAAAACATACAGATTGGGAAAAAATATTCAGCAACGACATATCTGTCAAGGGACTTACCTCTAGAATTTATAGAAAACTCCAACACCTCAACAACAAAAAGATTAACAATCCAACTAAAAAAGAGCAGAAGACAATGAATAGACACTTCACCAAAGAGGATATTCAGGCGGCCAACAAACACATGAAGAAATGTTCACAATCATTAGCCACTGTTGTTGTTGTTGTTATGTGCCGTCGAGTCAGATCCAACTCATAGCAACCCCTCCTTGGGTTTCCAAGGCAGTATCACTATGGAAGTAGATTGCCCCATCTTCCTTCCGAGGAGTGGCTGGTGGGTTTGAACCACCAGCCTTCTGGTTAGCAGTCAAGTGCCTTAGGCACTACGCTACTAGAGCTCCCATTAGAGAGATGAAAATCAAAATAACAGTGAGATACTATCTGCTCCCAGTACTAATGGCAAAGTTCAACAAGACAGAAAATAACAAATGCTGGTGAGGATGTGGAGAGATTGGGACTCTCATACACTGCTGGTGGGACTGTAGAATGATTCAACCACTGTAGAAAGCAGTATGGCAATTATTTAAAAAGTTGGAATTAGAAATACCATTTGCTCCAGCCATCCCATTACTAGGTATATATTCTAAAGAAGTAAGAGCCAGGGCAAGAACAGGTATATGCACACCCATGTTCATCGTGGCACTATTTCAGTAGCAAAAAGATGGAAACAACCTAAGTGCCCAACAATAGAAGAATGGATAACCAAACTATGGTACATACACACAATGGATTACTATGCAACACTAAAGAATAATGTAGAATCTGCAAAACACTGCATGACATGGATGAACCTGGAGGACATTATGCTGAGTGAAATAAGTCAATCACAGAAGGATAAATATTGTATTAGTTCATTATTGTAAAAAGTCAAGGAAAAATTCATATACGGAAGGAAACTTTCTTTGTTGATTACGCAGGGTGAGAGGGGAGGGGAAGAAACACCGCAAAAATAAATAAATAAATAAAGTACCCACCTGGGGGCGGGGAACAAAAACAGAAAAGCACATGTCACCATGATACATAGACTACCCACCCAAGCATTACAAAGGTAACCTGTGATTCAACCCTGGAGTCAGACACTGTTATTTGATAGCAAATAACACACAGACTTGCACTATATGGGATTTCTGACCCTTTAGACAAGTACTCCAGCTACTGACTGTTCTACAAATGAAATACCCTTAACCAAGAGAGGCATTTTGTTGACAGTGTAGCCAGGTCACTTCCTGCTGCCACATGAGGTGGAATTTTCTTTGGAAGCTTCACATTTTTCTGCTTTGTGATAGTTTTGTCCTAGTGAACTAGTCATTGTTTCTCTCCTTAGCCTCCAGGTTCAGAGATGAGCCAAGCACAACAGCCAAGCTGCTGAGCAAAAAACCTGGTGATCCTAAGATGAATCTGGAACATACACACTGTTGTTAGGTGCCATCAATTCTGCTCCAACTCAGCGACCCTATGGACGACAGAATGGAACACTGCCCAGCCCTGCACCACCCTCACAGTCATTGCCATGCTTGAGCCCATTACCACAGCCACTGTGTCAGTCATCTTATCGAGTGCCTTCCCCTTTTTGTTGACCCTCTACTTCACCAACCACGATGTCTTTCTCCAGGGAATAGTTCCTCCTGATAACATGACCAAAACATGAGAGACAAGGTCTCACCATCCCTGCTTCTAAGGAGCATTCTGACCATACTTCTTCCGTGACAGATTTGTTCATTCTTCTGGCAGTCCAACATTCTTTGCCAACACCGTAATTCAAATGTATCAGTCTTCTTTAGGCTTTCTTATTCGTTGTCCAGCTTTCACATGCATATGAAGCGATTGAAAATACCGTGGCTTGGGTGAGACACATCTTAGTTAGTCTTCAAAGTGGCACCTTTCCTCTTTAACACTTTAAGGAGGTTTTTTGCATTAGATTTGCCCAGTGCAGTACGTTATTTGATTTCTTGACTGCTGCTTCCATGGGCATTGATTGTATATTCATGTAAAATTATATCCTGGACAACTTCAATATTTTCTTCATTTATTATGATGTTGCTCATTGGTCCAGTTATGGAGATTTTTTTTTTTCCTATATGCTGAGGTGTAACCACTACTAGAGGCTGTAGTCTTCATCATCATCAGGAATTGCTTCAAATCGTCTTCACTTTCAGCAAGCAAGCTTGTGTCATCTGCAAATAGCAGGTTGTTAATGAGTCTACCTCCAATTTTGATCCATATTCTTTTCATACAGTCCAGCTTCTCAGATTATTTGCTCAATGGATTGAATAAGTATGGTGCAAGGATATAACCCTGACACACATCTTTCCTGATTTGAAACTGGGCAGTATCTCCTTGCTCTGTTCAAACAACTGCCTCCTGGTCTATATACAAGTTACTCATGAGCACAATAAAATGCTCTGGGATTCCCATTCTTCACAAAGTTCTCTATAACTCATTATGTTCCACAGTCATATGTCTTTGCATAGTCAATAAAACACAGGTAAACATCTTTCTGTTATTCTTTGCTTTCAGTCAAAATCCATCTGACATCAGCAATGATATCCCTCACTCCATATCCTCTTCTGAACCTGGTTTTAATTTCTGGCAGTTCCCTGTCTACGTACTGCTACAAACGTTTTTGAATTATCTTCAGCAAAATTTTACTTGCATGTGATGTTAATGACATGGCTTGACAATTTCTACATTCTGTTGGATCACCTTTCTTTGGAATGGGCACAAACACTGATCTCTTCTAGTCAATTTATGCCAAATTTCTTGGCATAACCGAGCAAGTGCCTCCAGTGCTGCACCTATTTGCTGAAATATTTCAGTGCATATTTCATCAATTCCTAGAGCCTTGTTTTATGTCAATGCCTTCAGTACAGCTTAGACTTCTTCCTTCAAAACCATGGGTTCTTGATCATATGCTACCTCCTGAAATGGTTGAATGTTGACCAGTTCTTTTTGGTGCAATTCTTATATTCCTTCCATCTTCTTTTAATGCTTCCTGCATTGTTCAATATTTTACCCATAGAACGCTTCAATATTGCAACTTGAGGCTTAAATTTTTTTCTTCAGTTATTTCAGCTTGAGAAATGCCGAGCGTGTTCCTTTCTTTTGATTTTCTAACTCCAATTATTTGCACATTTCATTGTAATACTTTACTTTGTCCTCTCTAGCTGTCCTTTGAAATCTTCTGTTCAGCTATTTTACTTCATCATTTGCATTTTTTAAAAATTGTGATTTTGGGAAAATTTTACAGAGAGAATTCACCTTCCATACAGCAGCTCACATACACCTTGTCTGATGACTTTGACTACAATTTACCACAATGCAACAGCTCCCCTCCCACTTTCTCCTGATAGTCACCTCTTCCCTGTGTCCATCCCTCCATGCACTCCTGCCCCCCAAGCTGTGCATAAGCAGCCCTTCTTTCTCCCATAATTGTTCTCTTCAAGGAGTGTATCTGCCTCAGGTAAATGCTCAACTCATATGTCTGTCTCTTGTTTGGCTGGAAGCCACAGGTGTGGGTTCAATTCCAGACCTGAAAGGCAGCTAGGGGCCATAGTCTGAGTGATTACACCAGGCTCTATCAGACCAGCAAACCTGGTCCTCCCCCCTGCCACTTTTTTTTTTTTCCAAACAATTTTGAGTTTTGTTCCACATTGTTCTCCCTCTCTATCTAGGATCTCCTACATAGATCCCCCTCCGAGTGGTTGACAGTGGTAGCCAGGCATCATCTAGTTCTTCTGGTCTCATAGTCGTATAGGCTGTGGAACTCATGGTGTACCAGTTGCTAGCACTAATTGTTTCCATGAATCTTTAGTTTTCTTCTTTCTTCTTTGCTCTGGACGAGGAGAGACCCATTGTTGCATCTAGATGGCTGCTTATAAGCTTTTAAGATCCCAGTCACTACTTGCCAAAGTAGGAGGTGGAACGATGTTTTGTGTAGTATGTTACGCCAATTGAGCTTGATGTCCCCTATGACTATGGTCCCGAGCCCACCAATTCAACTACTTGGTCCCTCTGGGGAGCTGGCTGTGACCAAGAAGTGACTACAACCTTGTCCCTTGTCAGCTCTACTGCATACCTGGGAATTCTTACAGATCATACAAATACACTTATAGGACCATTGTCTGCCAACCCTATACATGGTCTTGGGTCTCCCTGCTTCAAAGACATACCTAATAGTTCAGCCTGTCCACCCATCAATCCACCCGCATACCCGTGTTTGCCTTCACTGACAATGCAGTACTGTATGTGCAAAAGGGTTCATCTTTGTTGTCTGCACCTCTCATGTACCTCTCTATGTCTTCCTCTTCCTCATTGTCACCATGTTGATCACATTTGGTACATTGCCCTTCTCTTCATCCAAATCAATACTTATCTCTACCTATCTAACAGTGTTCACTCCCCTCCCCTTCCAACCCTGGTAATCAATAAAGAAAATTTCCTTCATATGTAAACCTTTCCTTGACTTTTACAATAATGGACTAATACAATATTTGTCCTTCTGTGATTGACTTGTTTCACTCAGCATGATGTCCTCCAAGTTCATCCACATTATGCGCTGTTTTGCAGATTCTACATTACTCTTTAGGGTTGCATAGTATTCCATTATGTGTATGTACCATAGTTTGGTTATCCATTCCTCAGTTGATGGATACCTAGGTTGTTTCCATCTTTTGGCTATTGTAAACAGTGCTGTGATGAACATGGGTGTGCATATGTCTGTTCTTGTCATGGCTCTCACTTCTTTAGGATATAT
>NW_006924602.1:8931-9853 GCF_000298275.1 Orycteropus afer afer
GAAGGTCCCATTCATCTAGTTTCTCTTCTGCTGTTTGTGCATTTTGGGTTATGCTTGATAGTCTATTTATGCCATATATTAGGGCCCCTAAATTTAACCCTAGTTTTTCCTTGAGGAACGTTCTAGTTTTAGGTTTCACATTGAAGTCTTTGATCCACCTGGAGTTAGTTTTTGTGTATGGTGTGAGGTACAGATCTTGTTTCATTTTTCTGCAAATGGATCTCCAGTTTTGGCAGCACCATTTGTTAAACAGACAATCTCTTCCTCATTTAATGGATTTTGGCCCTTTGTCAAAGATCAGCTGACCATAGGTTGATGGATCTATTTCTGGGTTCTCAATTCTATTCCATTGGTCTATGTGTCTGTCATTGTACCAATACCAGGTAGTTTTGACTATTGTGGCTGTACAGTAGGTTTTGAAATCCGGAAGTGTGAGACCTCCTACTTTGTTCTTCTTCTTCAACAGTGCTTTGGTTATCTGAGGTCTCTTTCCTCTCCATATAAAGTTAGTGATTGGTTTTTCCATATCCTTAAAAAATGTTGATGGGATCTGGATAGGGATTACATTGAATGTATAGATTGCTTTGGGCAGAATTGACATTTTCACAATGTTCAATCTTCCTATCCATGAGCATGGGATGTTCTTCCATTTATGTAAATCTCTGATGGTTTCTTGAAGTTGTTTTTTATAGTTTTCTTTGTACAGGTCTTTTGTGTCCCTGGTAAGATTTATTCCCAAGTATTTTAAATTTTTTGATAGCTATTGTAAATGGTATTTATTTATTTATTTATTTTTCAGCAATCTCTTTGCTGGTATAGAAGAATCTAACTGATTTTTGGATGTTGATCTTGTATCCTGCCACGATGCTAAATCTCTCAATTAGTTCCAGCAGATTTTTGACTGAGTCTCTTGGGTTTTCTA
>NW_006924602.1:10928-11453 GCF_000298275.1 Orycteropus afer afer
AAGAAGGGTGTTGTTCATTTTCCATGTGTTTACTCTTTTTCTGTTGCTCTTCCTATTGTTGATTTCTAATTTGACAGCATTATGATGTGAGAAGATGCTTTGCAGTATTTCAATGTTTTAAAATTTATTAAGGATTGCTTTATGGCCTAACATATGGTCTATCATGGAAAATGTTCCATGTGCACTGGAAAAGAATGTATATTGTTCTGTTGTTGGGTGAAGTGCTCTGTAGATGTCTATAAGGTCAAATTGGTGGATTGTATTGTTTAGCTCTTCTGCATCTTTGTTGAGCTTCTTTCCACTTGTTCTATCTTTCATTGAAAGTGGTGTATTAAAGTCTTCTACTATGACTGTGGAGTCATCTATTTGACTTTTCAACTCTTTTAAAGTCTGATTGATATATTTTGGGGCTCTTTCATTGGATCCATATATATTTATTATGGTTATATTTTCTTGTTCAATTGATCTTTCCATCATTATATAAAGTCCTTCCTTGTCTCATATGGTGGTTTTTGTCTTAAAGTC
>NW_006924602.1:12104-12778 GCF_000298275.1 Orycteropus afer afer
TTTTCATGGTGTCCCTGGTTTCTTTGTTCCATATTATTTTCTGTGCTGAGCTCATTATGTTTATGAATTGTGTTATCATTTCCTTTGTTGCTGCTATTTTAGTATTTACTGAATATTTGTGTTTGTCCTCTTTTTTATTGTGATGTGAAGGTTTATCATTTTTCTTTGAGGTTACCCTGTGGTTTATAATTTTCTCCCCAAGTTTAGAACACTCCATTCTATCTTGCAACTCTCTGGAGTTCCTCACCATTTAGAAGTTATGTTACTACACAGTATTTTCCCTTTTTGGTTTGTAGTTGTCCTCATTTGCCAATGATGTCTCTGGTTCCCTGTTTACAGTCTTGTAAGCTTATTTTACTTGGGGTATGTCCATAGCTATGGTTTCTGGGTTATGTCATCTTGTGTATTAATGGTCAGTTGTTGTTTGCTATTTTTGGTTCTCTGTTCAAATGATTCCCTTTAGTATCTCTTGTAAGGTTGGTCTGGTTTTAACAAATTCCCTCAGTGTCTGCTTATTTGGAAATCTCTTAATTTCACCATCATTTTTGAGGGACTATTTTGCCAGGTATATAATTCTTGGTTGAAAATTTTTCTCTTTCAGGGTTTTATATATACCACCCCATTGCCTTCTCGCTTGCATGGTTTCTGTGAGAAATCAGAGCTTATTCTTACTG
>NW_006924603.1:0-1518 GCF_000298275.1 Orycteropus afer afer
CAATTCACTAATGCCCAGGATATCAATCTCTATGCATTCCATTTCATTTTTGATAACATCCAATTTTCCTAGATTCATACTTCATACATTCCATGTTCCGAATATCAATGAATGTTTGCAGTTGTTTCTTCTTATATTGAGTCATTGCACTTCAGCAAGTGGAGGCCCTGAAAGCTCTACTTTATCCGTATCATTAAGGTAGACTCTACTCTGATGAGGCAGCTCGAGGGGCTCATCTTCTGGCACTGTATCGGACAATGTTTCAGGGCTAGTCATAAAATTTTCCAGTAATCTATCAGACAGTGTTTCACTACTATCCATAAGGTTTTCCCTGGCCAAGTTTTTGAGAAGTGGATGGACTCTTCCTTCTTCCAAGTCTGTCTCAGTCTGGAAGTTCCACTGAAACCAATCCACCCTGGGCACCCTTCCTGGGACAGACTCAAAAACACACAAGCCACCCAGACAAGTTCATCTCCCTTAGCTGTTCCAACTGCTCCACTCACTTCCTGGGTTACCCCTTACCTGTTCCTGCTGGCCCTGTCTGTCACTGCTCCCTGCTGCCTGGGGGCTGTCCCCTGTCCACTTTACCTGTTTTGAGATAGATAGGAAAAAATTACCATGGAGAACTACATCTCACATTCCAAATCAGAAAATGAATAAAGATATAAGAAGCAAGCCAAGGTCCTACCAGGCTGATGAGAGCAACTGTAGACAACACAGCTCATCCATGAACTTAGATGTAGACCAGAAGTAGAAAGTCTGAAGATCTCAGAGGCACCATAACATCTGCAGAAGAGGAGTCAACATGGAGATGGCTTTCTATCACCCACTTTTGCAAAGGCACTGTTAAAAGAGTTGCAATGAGGCCATTTTATAGACTAAAGAGGAGAGAAATACCTAGGGGTAAAATAAAATATTAAGTGTGGGTTCCCCACTGTCCAGGGACTGGAGCAATAAAAATGAGTGAGGAGGTAGTACTAGGGATTGCTGTTTTATGGCCACCACCAAGGAATTGCTTTACATAAACATTCTTTCCAAGTTTGATCACTTCTTTTTGTTGCAGAAATTATTTTAGAGTCGATTCCTCCCTACTGACAGCTGGATTATAGTTAAAAATTATTTTCATCAAGCCTATAAAAGCTAAACCTCCACTCCCAGACCATGGAAGGTTGTCTCAGGTTAAGAACCATGAGGTTAGATTCACAAGCTTCACTGATTCCTGTGTTTGCCTTCCAGTAGCATTTGGGAAAGAAGAGTTCTCTAAGAAGTCCCATCTGGTCAGTGGTCCAGGGAAAAGACAGAGAAGCATAATAAAAGATGGGGTTGCTGGAAAGTTAGCAAATTCCTGGGCAACAATGTTCTCAGAAAATAAAAGTGGTCCAAAGTGACAAACATTAAGCCGCAGAAACTGATGAACTTGGAACATAAGGTCCAGAACTAGGCAAAAGCCAAATTTTTCATGTTGTTGTTATGGGCTGTTGAGTCAATTCCAACTCACAGTGATCCTTTATGAGAAAG
>NW_006924603.1:2323-3246 GCF_000298275.1 Orycteropus afer afer
GTATTGTTGCACTCTCCCTGCTTCCTTCACTCCCTCTTTCTTCTCTATTCCCCTTTTTCTTTCTTAAGGAGTGGTTGCTTTAAACGAAGAACAAGTAAGAGTGAAAGAAATGTTGGTGGAGAGAAGGATGAAGATGGAGGAAAACACCAGGGTGTTTTGATTTTTTTTTTTTTTTTTTTTCTATATAGCACTCTGGAAGTTTTGAAGGGAAAAAAGGGGGGAGATTTAAGAAGTGATACTTTTGAACCTCAGCCAAAAGCAAGCCATCAAAATGGGACACTGTCTCTTTAAGTGCAAGCCTGCACAAACGAAAGGAAATTAATTAAGTATCCGACGCTGGTGTGGCGCCATGGAAAGAATACACAATCTGGGTCCCGCATGCCAAATCTGAAATGAAAATGAAGGTGATCCGTCATATTTGGCTGTTTTTTTAAGACAGAATATATATTTTTGAAAGTTGACTAAGCAATTACCCAAATTAAAGAAACTGGAAAAGCAAACAGTGGTAAAAATGCTTTAATTTTTTAGAGGGAAAATTAGTTTTAAAATGTGTGCCTTTTATTATCTTAATACCAAAGAAAGAAAGAAAGAAAAAGGAGTCAGGGGGTTCCTTAACTCCTTAATGCCTGCATCTCTGCCAATGACAGTTTGCAAACGCAAAAGAAAACTAAAGGCAGCTCAGGCTGCATCCAAGTTCTGAGGAAGAGATGCTTGGTGGGTGTTTCTAATCTCAATATGAGACTTCTTAAACATTTCCATTTCTCTTTCTTAAGCGTGGGTTTCCTTGCTTCACTCACCTTACATTGCTGTGGGTAGCCAATATGTTCTCTCTCAGCCACTAGCCGGAGTCCCCGCATGGTGTAAAGAGTTAAGAAGCTCAGTTGCTGACCAAAATTTGGTGGTTGGGAGCCCTGGTGGTGTAG
>NW_006924603.1:3766-4814 GCF_000298275.1 Orycteropus afer afer
GCCAACAGCCTTGAGCTTTTTTGTGATGCATCAGGTGGAAGTAGCTGTCAGGAGATACTCCCTTGAAATTAATACTATATTTAAGGAGATTGTTGAAGAGTAGGCCGTGTCAGATTGCACTCTCTTGGTTGCAAAAGATGGAAAGTTCATGACCAATTGTCCCAAGATAAGAGGTAGTTTTTTTGGCTTTTATAAGCAGAAAGGTCTATCATAGGTCTGGTTTTCCCCACGATTACATGTAGGCCTCATGTATTCATGATGATGACTAACGTCATCAGGCCCTGTTTTGGGCTGCACTTTCTCATGCTGGGGCTGTATTTTCCCTAATGTAAGTCTAGTGAGAAGAACGACAACATCTCTGAAAGATCAAACAAAGGCTTTGGAATTATCCTGGCCTTGATTAGCCTGACTTGGGGCACGTGCCCATTTAGGAATTCATTACTGTGTCTAGTGCATAAAATGGGCATAGGTGATTATGCTGGCTATATGCTCCTGAAACTAGAAGTAGCGTTAGCTTCACTGAAGGCACCTGGGTAAAAAGAGTTCACTTTGATATATTGATAAAAGATGGAGGAGAATATACCAAAAGTAAACCCATTGCCAAAGAGTTGATTCCAGTTCATAGCAACACTATGTTGTTGTTGATTGTAGGTGCCATTGAGTCAGCTCTGACTCATAGCAACCCTACATACAGCAAAATGAAACACTGCCCAGTCCTGCACTGTCCTCACCATCTTTGCTATGCTTGAGTCGATAGCTGCAGCCACAGTGTCAATCCATCTCATTGAGGGTCTTCCCCTTTTTCGCTGACCCTGTACTCTACCAAGCATGATGTTCTTCTCCAGAGAATGGTCCCTTTGACATGATCAAAGCACTCGAGATGAACTCTGGCCATTCTCACTTCTTGGAGCATTCTGGCTTCACTTCTTCCAGGAAAGATTTGTTCATTCTTCTGGCAGTCCATGGTATTTTCAGTATTCTTCACCAACACCACAATTCAAAGGCATCAATTCTTCTTTGGTCTTCCTTATTCATTGCCCACCTTTCA
>NW_006924603.1:5654-6625 GCF_000298275.1 Orycteropus afer afer
TGTTTTTGGATTCTCTTCAGGAATATTTTACTTGCATGTGATATGAATACATTGTTTGATAATTTCCACATTCCATTGAATCATCTTTCTTTGTAATGGGCACAAATAATGATCTCTTCTAATCAGTTGGCCAGATAGCTGTCTTCCAAATTTCTTGGCATAAATGAGTAAGCACCTGCAGCACTGCATTCTGTTTGTTGAAACAGCTCAATGAGTATTCCATCAGTTCCTGGAGGCTTGTTTTTTGCCAGTTCCTTCAGTGCAACTTGGACTTCTTCCTTCAATATCATTGGTTCTTGATCATACGCTAGTGCCTAAAATAGTTGGACACCAGCCAATTCTTTTTGATACAGTGGCTCTGTGTATTCCTTCCAACTTCTTTTGATGCTTTCTGCATCATTCAATATTTGGCCCATGAAATCTTTCAGTATTGCAACTCAAGGCTTGAAAGGGGAGAATATAGTGAGTGGCAAAGCCAAGATTGCCTTCTAACTGATCTTGTTGTCATTTGGTGCCATTGAGTCAGTCACCAACTCATGGGGACCCTCAGGAACAATGAGATCAGACCATTGTGATCCACAGGGTTTTTATCACCTGATTTGTGGAAGTAGATCAGAAGGCCTTTCTAATCTGTCCTCGTCCAGAAGCTCTGCTGAAATCTGTTCAGCATCAGAGCAACATACAACCCTGCACTGACCAGTGGATGCTGTGCATGAAGTGCATTGGCTAAGAATTGAACCTGGACCTCTTGCATGGAAGATGAGACTTTTACCACTGAGCCACTTCTGCCTTCTTAGTGACTTTGACACCACCACTCACTGCCATCGAGTTGATTCTAACTCGTAGTGACCCATAAGGGTTTCCAAGACTGTAAAACTTTATGGAAGTAGATTGCCTCATCTTCCTCCTGCAGAGCAGCTGGTGGATTTGAACTGCTGACAATCTGGTTATCATCCAAATACCTTAAGCAC
>NW_006924603.1:8080-10178 GCF_000298275.1 Orycteropus afer afer
TATTATTCAAATTTGCACACCAACAATCAAAGCCAAAGATGAAGAAATTGAAGATTTTTATCAACTTCTGCAGTCTGAAATTGATCAAACATGCAATCGAGATGCGTTAATTATCACTGGTGACTGGAATGCAAAAGTTTTAAACAATGAAGAATCACTAGTAGCTGGAAAAATTGGTTTTGGTGACAGAAATAACACTGGAAATCTCATGATAGAATTTTGCTAGACCTATGCCTAAGGCATTTGACTGCTAACCAGAAGACTGGCGGTTCAAACCCACCACCACTCCTTGGAAGGAAGATTGGGCAATCTACTTCCATAGTGATACTGCCTCAGAAACCCAAGGAGGGGTGGCTATGAGTCAGGTCTGACTTGACGTGCATAAAAACAATAACAACAACATGACTTATTCATTGCAAATACCATTTTTAAACAACACAAATGGTGGATATGCATGTGGACTGTACCAGATGGAATGCACAGGAAACAGATTGACTATAAGCCCACGAGAGCCAAAATATGGCCTTGAGTATATCCCTCCTGAATTTAGAAACCATCTAAAGAATAGATTTGATGCATTGAGCACCAATGACAGAAAACCAGGATTGTGGGATGACATCAAGAACATCATTCATGAAGAAAGCAAGGTCATTAAAAAGACATAAAAGGAAGAAAAAACCAAAATGGATGTCAGAAGAGACTCTGAAACTTGCCCTTGAGCATAAAGTAGCTAAAGCAAATGGGAGAAATGACAAGATAAAAGAGCTGAACAGAAGATTTCAAAGAGCAGCTTGAGCAGACAAAGCCAATTGCTATAGTGAAATGTGCAAAGATCTGGAATTAGAAAACCAAAAACAAAGAACACACTCAGCATTTCTCAAGCTGAAAGAACTGACGAAAAAATTTAAGCCTCAAGTTGCAATATTGAAAGATTCAATGGGAAAAATATTTAATGATGCAGGAAGCATCAAAAGAAGATAGAAGGAATACACAGAGTCACTGTACCAAAAAGAACGGGTTGATCTTCATCCATTTCAGGAAGTGGCATATGACAAGAACCAATGGTGTTTAAGGAAGAAGTTGAAGCTGTACTGAAGAAATTGTCAAAGAACAAGGTTCCAGGAATTGACAAAATACTCAGTGAGACGTTTCAACAAGAGGATGCCCTGCTGGAGGCACTCAATTGGCTATGCCAAGAGATTTAGAGGACAGATGCCTGGACAACTGACAGGAAGAAATCCATATTTGTACCCAATGCAAAGAAAGGTGATCCCACAGAATGTGGAAATTACCGAACAATATCATTAATATCACGTGCAAGTGAAATCTTACTGAAAATAATTCAAAAACGGTTGCAGCAGTATATTGACAGAGAGCTTGCAGAAATACAAGCTGGATTCAGAAGAGGACATGGAAAGAGGGATGTCATATGAATCTTGGCTCAAAGCAAAGAATACCAGAAAGTTGTTTACTTGTATTTTATTGACTATGCAAAAGCAATTTGATTGTGTGGATCATAAAAAATTATGGGTAACACTGAGAAGAATGGGAATTCTGGAACACTTAATTGTACTCATGAGGAACCTGTACATAGATCAGGAGGCTGCCATTCAATCAGAACACGAAGAAACTGCATGGTTTAAAATCAAGAAGGGAGTGTGTCAGGGTTGTATCCTTTCACCATACCTATTCAATTTGTATTCTGAGCAAATAATCCGAGAAGCTGGACTATATAAAGAAAAACATGGCATCAAGATTGGAGGAAGACTCATTAACAACATGCTGACGACACAACTTTGCTTGCTGAGAGTGAGGATGACTTGAAACAATTACTGATGAAGATTGAAGACTACAGTTTGCAGTATGGATTACATCTCAACATAAAGAAAACAAAAGGTCTGATAGCATAGTGCCTAAGGCACTTGACTGGTAACCAGAAGGCTGGTGGTTCAAACACACCAGCCACTCCTCGGAAGGAAGATGGGGCAATCTACTTCCTTAGTGATACTGCCTCAGAAACCCAAGGAGGGGTCGCTATGAGTCAGGTCCGACTCGACGGCATGTAAAAACAACAACAATAACACTGGACCTATAAGTA
>NW_006924603.1:10518-11451 GCF_000298275.1 Orycteropus afer afer
TAAGGAAGACTGAAGAAGAGTTGATGCTTTTGAGTTGTGGTACTGGTGAAGAATGCTGAAAGTACCATGGATTGCTAAAAGAATTAACAAATCTATCCCAGAGGAAGTACAGCTGGAATGCTCATTGGAAGCAAGAATGGCCAGACTTTGTCTCACCTACTTGGTCATGTTGTCAGAAGGGACCATTCCCTGGAGAAGGATGTCATGGTTGGTAAGGTGGATGGTCAATGAAAGAGGGGAAGGCCCTCAACAAGATGGACTGACACAGTGGCTGCAGCGATGGACTCAAGTATAGCAGGGATCATGGAGCTGGCATGGGACCTGGCCATGTTTTGTTCTCCTGTGCATAGGGTTGCTAAGAGTTGGAGACGAGTCTTTGGCACCTAACAACAACATCATTCAGGAGAATAATCTTACAGCTCTTATTTTCTCTCTTTCATTGTTGATGTCTATACATCTTATTAAGATCTGTGGAAAAATCCACCAAAGAGTGTCTTTGTTCAGCATCTCTCTTCAGACAATTTCTTCCTTTTCCTGTTTAAAGGCCTAACATGATTTCTGAAGTGTGGGTTAAGATGGTATTTCTGGGCTTCTGTATAATTAGATAACTTCCACTACATCACTGTGATTTATCTTATTCTCAAGATTAAAAGTTCAAACTAAATTATGTTTAGTTTGAATATAAATGACTAATTGTTATTTTGATGTAGGAAGAAGAGACACAGAATATATTGCCATATTAATGTATACATGTAGAATCAGAGATCCAGGGCAACCGTAAATTGTCTAACATTAGCTAATGTGCGTTAGTGACTGAGCTGGGGATAGAATTCTGAGTGTAGCCAGTTGATTTCTATACTTAAATGTGTGTGTATTTCTATTTACTTGAGACTTCTCATAAACAATCAGATCTGACTCATAGCGACCCCCCCC
>NW_006924603.1:12356-13219 GCF_000298275.1 Orycteropus afer afer
GAGATTACATATTTCAGAGGAAGCAAACTTTGAAGAACTAGTCCAGTCAATCACTAAACAAATATACAAGCAAACAAGTAAACAACAGTCATAACAATCTCATGGAAGAGGTCAGTATCTAAAACATCCAATTTAACTAAAAATTTGAGATATACAAAGGGAGAGGAAAGTATGACCTACAGATAAAAAACAAAACAAAACAAACAAACAAACAAACAAAACAGCCACCAGAAACTGCCCTTAATGGGGTCCATATGTTGGACTTAGCAGATAAAGACTTACAAGCAGCTATTAGAAATATGTTCAAAGAACTAAAGGAAAGAATTTCAAAGAAGTGAAGAAAGGCCAGATGACAATATCTCAGAAAGTGTCAATAAAAATAGAGAAATTATTAAAGAGACAAAATAGAAACCATGGAGTTGAAAAGTATAGTATCTGAAATAGAAAATTAACTAGAGGGATCAACAGTGTATTGGAGCTGGCAGAAGAATGTATCAGTGAATTTTAGGATGGATCAATATATATTACATAATCTGAAGAATGGAGAGGAAAAAAAAGAATGAAGAAAAATGAACACAGCCTCACAGAAATATGAAACACCACTAAATGCATCAGAATACAGGTAATGGGAGTAGTAATAGGAGAGTAGAGAGAGATTCAGGGGGAAAAAAAAAAAAAGAAAAAGCCCTTAGAAGAATCAATGGCTGAAAACATCCCAAATTTGATGATAAATAATCTATAACCTCAAAATAGGACAAATAAAGAGAGATTCATACCCAGATACATCATAGAAAAAGTTGTATAAGACAAGGAAACTCTTGGAAGCAGCAAGAGGTAAAGGACATGTCACATAAGAAAGAAGC
>NW_006924604.1:0-523 GCF_000298275.1 Orycteropus afer afer
TCTCTTGATGTTTCCTGCATCATTCAATATTTTGCCCATAGAATCTCTCACTATTGCAACTCGAGGCTTAAATTTTTTCTTCAGTTCTTTCAGTTATGAATAGCAATGAACATGGGTGTGCATATATCTGTTCTTGTCATGGCTCTCACTTCTTTAGGGTATAAACCTAGTCATGGAATAGCTGGGTCAAATGGTATTTCTAATTCCAACTTTTAAAGGAATCACCATACTACTTTCCACAATGGTTGTACCATTTTACAGTCCCACCAGCAATGTATGAGAGTCCCAATCTCTCCACAATCTTGCCAGCATTTATTTTCTGTCTTGTTGAACTTTGCTACTAGTGCTGGAGCAAGATGGTGTCTCATTGTTGTTTTGATTTGCATGTCTCTAATAGCCAATGATCATGAGCATTTCTTCATATGTTTGTTGGCCACTTGCATATCGTCCTTGGTGAAATGTCTATTCATGTCTTCTGCCTATTTTTTAATTGGATTGTTTGTCTTTTTGTTATTGAGGTGTT
>NW_006924604.1:2736-3902 GCF_000298275.1 Orycteropus afer afer
TATATATAATCTCTAAATAAGGACAATTACAGAGTCATATTTGTGCCTAACATGATACGTTAACACACATACAACCAAAATACATTAACCTTATTTACATTTCACAGCTCATAACAGAAGGAAACAAAAATATTTGATACACGTATACAATGAAGAAATATAACAATCACAGTCCTCATTTATGCAGCTGGTCATGTGGTCATAGCTGATATTCAGAACTACCTTCTTCCACCACCCATTCTGTATTCCCCTTACACTCAACAAGCACCTCAGCTGGTTGTGGTTCTTTGCCTGGTGGGGTGACCCAAACCTACATTCCTGAAGGGTCTGGGCCGTTAGCAGTCATATCAGAATTGGGTTGCTGTAATTTTCCATTGACCTTAATCACAGGGAATGGTAGTCCTAAAAGATGTCCTAAAGAATCTCCTGTATTCCAGACATATTCGTCTTTACCTCCATTATGTAAAGCCAACCCAATTTCCCCTTGCTAATCAGGATCTATCACACTATATAGCACAGTAATGCCCTTCTTCGTCTGTTGATCCAGAGGCATGAGAAAGCCAAAATGGCCAGGTGGCATTCTTAATTGCCAGTTCAATGCAATCAGTATTGTGTCTCCAGGTAGGAGTGTTCTTCCCTTTGGGACTAAGATCTGCAGACCTGCAGAGCATAGGGTAGCAGGGACAGGAAGGAAAATTTTTTGAGTGGGTCACTAGGGGTAATAATGAGTGGTACCACTCCTGTTTCCACCCTTTGGTTCCTAGACCCGTGAATCCTGGTTACTGGAGAAACAGAATCATATATTGGACGCTGGTTTAGAGCATATACAGCCTCCTGAAGAACAGTGCCCCAACCCTTCAAGGTATTGCCACCTAGCTGGCACTGTATTTGTGTTTTTAAGAGGCCATCCCATTGTTCTATCAAACCAGCTGCTTCAGGATGGTGGGGAACATGGTAAGACCAGTGAATTCCATGAACATAAGCCCACTTCCACACTTCATGTGCTGTGAAATGAGTCCCTTGATCCGAAGCAATGCTGTGTGGGATGCCATGATGGTGGATAAGGCATGCTGTAAGTCCATGGATGGTAATTTTAGCAGAAGTGTTGTGTGCAGGGAAAGCAAATCCATATCCAGAATAAGTATCTATTCCAGTAAGAACAAAAC
>NW_006924604.1:8240-14281 GCF_000298275.1 Orycteropus afer afer
GAAACTCCCCTTGGGCAGACTGGCCACTCAGAACACAGTCATCCAATCCTATCATGGGAACAACCACACAGAACTGGGGTCCAGCCAAGTTGACACACAGCTCCAACTATCACACCAACTGTAATGGTGGATTTATTCATATCTTCGAAGGAAGATGGGGCAATCTACTTCCATAGTGATACCACCTCAGAAACCCAAGGAGGGAGGGATTACTATGAGTTGGATCCAACTCAACTGCAGTGAGTTTGGTTTGGTTTCAGTTTTATCAACTTTTACCTTACACATTTTGATGCCATCGTATTAAATGTATACAAGTTTTGAAGTTCTGGCTCTTTAAACATTTTCTCATAATAAAGTTATCCTGTTTATCTCAAATTGCCCACTTTATCTTGAACTTAAAGTCCATTTTGTCTGATATTGCTACATTTTGCTTAAAACCCAACTTACTTTTGGTTAATATTTTCAAGGAGGTTTGTTTTTCATCCCTTCAGTTTCAAATTGTCTGTATTCCTATCCATATTCAGAGTCTTGTATGAACCTTGTTTAGTTGAGTTTTATTTTTTTAGCCCAGTATGACAATCTTTAGAGTGGCATATTTAATTCATATTGCTGATATATTTCAATTTCTACAATATTATTTATGCTCTCTCTTTGTGTGCCTTTTATGGTTACTTTTTTCCCCTTTTTGTCTCCTTTTGTGCTAAATAATTTCCCTCTTTCTGTTTTTTCCTCTATTAATTTGTTATTTTCTATACTTTATTCCTATTCTTTCAGTGGTTACCCTAGAAATTTTAGGACACATTCCTATCTTATCAGAGTCTATATTTAATCAAAAACTTTATCCTTCTCTTAAATTATGCCATAGAACATTAATTCCAATAACTCCTTCCAACTTATATATTTCTTACTGTCTTATATTCTACTTTGAGTTTTTAGTTTCAAAAACATTATTGTTTCATGAAATAATGTTTAAATTTACTTACTATTTGCCACTTTTATTAACCATTTCTATTTTATCTTAAATTTTCCATCTGGGACCACTTTCCTCTAACCAGAGTATGTTGTTGTGTGCCGTCAAGTCAGACCCTGCTCATAGCAACCGCTCCTTGGGTTTCCGAGGCAGTATCATTACAGAAGTAGATTGCTTCATCTTCCTTCCGAGGAGTGGTTGGTGGGTTTGAACTGCCAGCCTTCTGGTTAGCAGTCAAGTGCCTCAGGCACTACCCTATCAGAGCTCCCAAAACCAAACTCACTGCCATAGAGTGACCCCTCCTTAAGTTTCTGAGGAAGTAGATGGCCCAACCTTCCCTCTGAGGAGTGGCTGGTGGGTTTGAACCACCAGCTTTCTGGTGAGCAGTCAAATTCCTAGGGACTAGGCCACCAGAGTTCCCAGTCAACCAGAGTATACTAATGTTAAACTCACTTGATATGTATTTATCTGAAATTTTTCTTTCAACCTTGTTCCTGTAAAATATTTTTGTCGAGTATACAATTTTAGGATTTCTCAGCACCTTGACAGTATCCTTTCATTGTTTTCTGTTTTTCATTCTAAGAAATTTGTTGTCATTCCTATGCAAATATCCCCTCTTTTCTCTCTAGCTGCCTTTAAGGTCCTCTTTTTGTCTTTATTGTTCAGCAATTTTGCTACGATGACTCTAGGTATGAATTACTTTTTAATTGTTCTTGGGGTTCTTTGGGATTTTGATATCTTAGAAATGTGTTTCTGAAATTCTAGATATATTTCAGTCCTTTATTCAGATATTTCCTCTTCCCCATACTCTCAATCTCCTGTCTTCTATAACTCTACCTACCTATTTCTTAACCATTAAGTCTTATTTTTATGTCTTTCTGTGCTTCTTTCTATATACTTTTATTGGCTCTTTCTTCCAGTTTATTATTCAGTCTTCAGCTGTGTCCAATCTATTCTTAACCCCATCCATTGAGTTTAACATTTCAATTACTATTTCTAATTATTTTAAAAGTCACTTGGATATTTTTATTGTCTTGCTCATTTCTGATTATATTCTCTTCCTCTCATAAAAACATATAAAATATATATACTTTATATTCTCTATCAGATCTTTCCAAATAAATATGAAGTCTTTCCAGGTCAGATTCTCATGGCTCTTGTTCACAGTATCTTGTTTCCATGAGTAGTATCTGATATTTTACTATGAGCTCATGTTTAGTGGAAATTTAATCTATGGACCTTATTTGAGGCCTAGGTCTAGGTGGGTTTCTCAGAGGTTTATGTCTGCTTGTTTTAAGCACATGAAGTATGAATCACCTAATACTCTTTAAACCTAAATATTGGCTATGAGATTTTCAGACTACCTAGGTAGTATATTGGGGGGCTATAAATCTAGCCAACCTCACTGATGGCTAAGAATACTCAGAAGACATTTTTCTTCTGTTCCCATGACCAAGACTTCAAAGAGGTCATTTCTATTTTCCCCTGGGAATTCAGGTTTATTTCCTTTTTCCCCTGACTCTAAGAGCCTTTGGGGTCTCAGGTTTACGTCAGAGGTCTCCCAATTAGATTTCCTTCCTTGAGTAGGTTCTAAGTTTTGTCTCCTGCCCACAGTATAAAAATTGAAACTCAAAGTCACTAGGGTTCAACAAATGCCCCAAGGCAAAAAACCAACTTCACTGTGTGCAACTTGCCTCTCTAGGTTCCTACTTTCACTTAGTATTTGGTTATTCGTAAATCTTTATATTTTTATCAGGTATTAACACTTTGAAAAATATTAATCATATATTTTGCATAGCATTTTTCCAATTGTTTTTAACAGAAGAGTCACAGGGTTTCTAGCTGACCATACGGAGAGATATGGGAGTTCTAATAAATTTCTACCAAATGAGAGATTAAATCAGTTCTTTAGCACTTTAACATCAATTATACTCTTCTCTTCTTTTTATATTTTTCTCTGGAATTTGAAAAATCTAAATATATTGAAATGTTACTGCAGATGTTACTAGATCGTGTCATAGGAAACTCCATAGTGGTTCTATTATCCAGTGTCTGAACAACTGGATATTGCACAAATTCAACCAAGCTTTGAATCTCTGGAATCCAAGCTTACAGCAAGTAATCACCATTTTTTGACCTTATATTCTTTTTTTTTTTTTTTTTGAGTCAAATATGTGATTTTATGAAAAGAAAATGCACAAAGCTTACAAAGAATAAGATAGAAACACACGTTGAAAAAGGTCTTTTGAACATTACATAATATGCACAACAGTGTGATGCAAATGCTGCTGCCAGTTGGAGGAGACAGACCAGATGAACAGACCCACAAAACACAGGCTGGATGATGCAACCAGAACGCTATTTGACCTTAAATTTCTTGAAGTTAGCCCTTTTTAGAATTGTTATAAAGCTGATACATGTCTGACATTGATGTTGATCTAGTCCAAGGGTTTACAAAATAAAATGTGGATACTGATACCTCTTGGAGTACAAAAAATGACCCACTGAGATGCAGGAAGAGTTTATTAGAACTATTATTAACAAATATGCTTATCTTTTAAAAAGGGCATTAGTATTTGCTAGTGTTTTATATAAGAATTGACATTGCCATCCTTGCCTGATCTGCATGCTAAGAAGAGGGGACAGTCCACAGTGTGAAGAGATTACCAGTGACACCTTCTCTCTTTCCTCTTTCTTTAGCACATTAAAACTTACTGCACTGTGCAAGCCCAGTTCAGTGTTTTTCCAGAATATACTATCTAATTCAAACTAATCCTCTCAAAATGGACACATGCTTTTTAAATTTTTCCTTCAAAAAAGTTGTGGATCAAAAAGAATGGTTATTATGCAAGCACATTTGAACAACAAGAAAATAGCAGAGAACACACTTCTCCTACTCCTAGTGTAAGTGCTCATGTGATTTGATAACCAAGAAAAAATTAAAAAATGAGGATCTTATCAGATTTGACAAGACATTGTTTCCTTCAAAAAAAAAAAAATCATCAAGAAGCTTTCTGAAATATAAATTTATATCTACTAGCATGAATGAAGGAGCTCTGGTAACATAGTGCCTAAGGCACTTGACTGCTAACCAGAAGGTTGGCGGTTCAAACCCACCAGCCACTCCTCGGAAGGAAGGTTGAGGAATCCTACTTCTGTAGTGATACTGCCTCAGAAACCCAAGGAGGGGTCGCTATGAGTCAGGGCTGACTCGATGGCACATAACAACAGCAAACAAAAGCATGAATGAAGAACCTTGCCCTAAATGTTTTTTTCCCCTAAGATATTACCTAAAAAACAAACCCACTGTCTAGGGTTTCCAAGGCTATAAATCTTTCAGAAACAGACTGCTACATCTGTCTCCCACAGAATGGCTGGTGGGTTCCCAACACCAACATTTGGATTAGCAGATACTGACTAATAAGAAGGAAGATGGAGCAATCTACTTCCATAGTGATACTGCCTCAGAAACCCAAGGAGGTGTTGCTATGAGTTGGGTCCAACTTGACAGCACATAACAACAACAACATGTATATTAACCAAACCAAACTCACATGCATGGAGTCAATTCCGACTTACAGAGACCCCCATAGAGTTTCTAAGCCTACAAATCTTTATGAAAACAGATTTTCTCATCTTTCTTCCCCAGAGCAGCTGGTGAGCTCGAACACCGACTTTTCTATTTTGTTAGAAGCCAAATGCCTTAACCACTATACCACCAGTCCTCTTTATATATGTACATTAAGTACAATAAATAAATACAAAGATATTAAAGATGCACAGTGAACAATTGCTTATTATATGGAAAAGTTTAAAACCTACTCGTTGGGCACCCCATCAAAAGTATTTTTCCCAAAGTAATTACTCTCTGTTTGTTGTTGCTCAAATAGGCACTGTGTCTTAGATGGTTATTTGCTGTTCTTTAGAATACCACATTTTTTGGGAATAGTACAGCCACATAAATCATGCATATACTCATACAATGGGTGGAAATGACAAAATTATATTTTAAAAGTTGCAGCATAATACACCCATGTGTAGTCTGCGTGTGTCTCATGTCATTTCTAGAAGTGAACTTTGGCATCATTCACATAATTCAATAGCCTGAAAATGTTACTTTTGATCATATTTTTACAGTAAAGGTATAAGCCATGGTCAAGAAGTCCTCGATTCAGTTTGGTAGTATCCTGCTAATTGGAAAATAAATAATAGAAACTGCACTTGCTCTAGGGCAATTTGTGGCCGAGTCTGAGAGCCAATCTGTGTCCAGGTACATTGTGCCACAAACAGGTGGAGGGTCAGCAGGGGACTCCACATGGAGTTACCACAGCCTGAGCATGGGTTGGTCCCAGCAGCAGGTTGCTCATGCATGCCCTAGTTGTACAGTGCTGGCTCCATGTGAAGCCAGGCGGCAGGATGGTGTGGGTATAGGCACACACAGCTCTGATGTTGCAAGGCCCTCAGTCAGCCAAAGGGAGCTGTCCTCTCCAGCTGGCCAGACTACAGCAGCCAGAAAGCGAGATGGCAGGTCGTAATGTGCATGACTGTGGCAATCTGACCTCATCCACCTGAGTGGCCTTTCCAGCCAGGGGTGAAAAGATTCGCACACTTCCTGGTCTGGGGCCGGTTGCCCTGGCGAAGGCTGTTTGTGGGGCAAAAAAAATTTATTTATTTCTGCATTGGAGAAAGCAGTTTGCAGAGCAAGGAAGGAATCCAGCCAGGATAGGGGCTGCTTTAGAACCTTGAACATAGGCTGATGAGAACCAAACCAACATATCAACAAGCACCAAGAAGAAGAGTTTACACTAAATCCCTTGGACATTTAAAAAAGGAAAAAAAAAAAAAATGAAATTGTAATCATTAACATGTAAAAAAAAATATTGGTGTAGTGAGCTTATGAAAATAACGCTAACATGGGCACAGGGCAGGTGCACAGTATGCAAAAATATATGACGCATACATTATTTACGTAAAAAATATGGCAAGTAGAGGCGGGACAAGATGGCGGACTAGGCAGAAGGATTGCACAGACCCTCTTCAACAAAGAAAAGGGAAACCAATTAACACAGAC
>NW_006924605.1:0-5151 GCF_000298275.1 Orycteropus afer afer
AGCAGAAATCAGTGAAAGAGCAAATATAAAGATAATAGAAAATATTATATATCAAATTATGTGGGACACAGCTAAAGTGCTATCTTGAAAGATAGCATTGCTTTAAATACATATATTCATTTATTCAATAAATATTTACTTAAAATCTAACATATGCTAAGCATTATTCTCCATGGTGATTTATAGTAATAGACTAAAAGGCTATGTTTCTGGCTTTGAAAATCATACATGTCAGTATGAAAGACAGGAAGTAGGCAATGCAAAATAAATGAGTAAATATATACTATTTTGTTGTTGTTTAGCGACTGTGGAGTTGGCCTTTGACACAAGCTGACAGGTGTGCTGCTCCGTTCTTTGCCATCCCCATCAGCTGGGGATCAGATTATTTTGACCCATACGATTTCATTGACTGACTTTTGGAAGTACATCACCAGGCCTTTCAGACTATTCCATCTTAGTGTAGAAACTCCAGTGAATTTTTTAACATCATAATGACGACACAAAAACTTCACTGACAGATTGGTGGTGGATGAGTATGAGGGAAACATTTGATTCTGTTGTATATAGAGTCACTATGAGTTGGAGTTGACTTGAGCACCTGAAAATAAGGTGCACTGGCCTGGAAACACACCTTGGTTTTCTTCAAGGAAGTCACAAATTGGGGAACTGCCCTAGATGCCTCCTAATATACTATGTTAGCTATTGAAAAATACAGTGGTGCAATTAAAATATTGTTATGTAAGTAGAGGAATGGATGGCTATTTTATACACAGGTTGATCTGGAAACACTTTACTTGAAAAATGATGTTTAAGGAGGGATCTGAGGGGAGTCCCAAAACAAGCCAAAAAAAGTATCTGAAGGTATAGTAATCCAGGCAAGAGAGAGAGGTAGGAGATGAGGTCAGAAAAGTATCAGATGCTAGTTCAAGTAGGGCCTCTTATTCTGAGTAGAAAGGAAGCCATTGGAAGGTTTTAAACATAGGCATGAAATATTTCGTCTGTTTTAAGGAGACCAATATTTTTATTTATTTGAAAAAAATGGTAGGTAGAATCTAGATGGGAATTAAGCAGTATTGCAGTAGGAAAGACATTGCACCTGGAAGAGGATAGTGGTGATTGGGAAGAAGATAGGACTCAAAAGAGAAGTGGTTATCCTTTGGATCTACTTGAAAGTTTGATTTTATAAGATTTGTTAATGGAATAGATGTGGAGTGAGAGAAAGAAAGGAGTCAAATATCATTCATGCCAAGTTTGTTGCCAAGAACAGCAGAAAGAGGAGGACTACAGAAAAGCAGGTTTAAGAAAGAAAATCAAGAGTCTGGCTTTGGAAATTTTTAAGTTTGAGATGCCTAGTCTATTTCTAATTGGAGATAGAAAACAGCAAATATAAGAAATTTCACTCCAGGGAAGAGAATAGAACTGAATGTACCCATAAAGTCTAACAGAGCAGAGCTTGCATTCAAAGCAAGGAGAAACATTTAGTTTACCTGGCGAGTGAGTGTACATAGAGAAGAAAGAGACCTGAAAAACTAATTAAGGTATGTTAACATTTAGAAGTCACTGAATGAAGTGATGAAGAGTAAGGTAGGGGCTGGAGAGGAGAAGATGAATGGGGCAGTAGCATGAAAGAAAATGATGACATGATTGTTCAGGGAGGATAGAATGACCATTTGTATCAATTCTGCTATTAGGCCAAGCAAGAAGAATTTACAGGTGAATTTAACATGTGGGTAGTTAAATGAGCTCTTTTGCCTGAGTGTTGGAGAAGAAATCTTGACTGGAGTAGGATGTAGAGTAATGAATGCAGTGATTACAAATCATCCTCAAAGGATTTATTTTCCTTTTATTTTTATTATTTTTTTCCCTCTGCAAAGAGTAACTAAGTAACAAGCACTGAATAAAGGATATAAGGATTAAAAAAATGTTTTATTTTGAATAAGACATATATTACAGCATGTATGTACACTGATAGGAATTATTTAGAATGGATAAACAGACTGATGATTCTGGAAGTAATGAACATAATTACTAGAATTGTTTCAGGTCTGAAGGACAAGGATACAGTTCCAAAGTGAGTAATTGATTTTAAATTAAAGCAAGTATTTTTGTTCATAGTAACAGGAAGGAAGGTGAAATACATAGATAAAGATGCACTGATTTGGAAGAAAATGGTGATTGGAACATGGAAGAGTACCTCAATTATTGTTTTATTTGGAACTGGCACTAACGTGAAGTTGTAAATTTGTCCATATGTGATGGAGGCTTGAAGAGAGGGGAATGCTTACAATAGCAATCCAGGAGACTGAAGAGTAAATGGAGTAAAATTAGAGTAATAACAACCCATAATTTTAATGGTCATAGATTTAAACAGAGGTCCACACATATGGTGATAGGTTTGCCAGTACCTTTTCAACTCTACAAATACAGCCTTTTAGTTGTGGGAGAATTAGATTTGCCAATGGTTAGCATTCTCAGAGAATGGTAGGGAGAGAGACGATTAAAGGAATGGAGGGTGTTTGCAGGGAGATATAATAATGATGGACCATGAAATCAGCTTTGGATAAAAGGAGAAATTAGGACATCATGGGAGTAAGGAATAAGATATTGTGTACACAATGCAATTGCTGTCGAGTTGGATCCAACTCCTAGTGACCCCTCCTTGGGTTTCTGAGTCGGTATCACTATGGAAGTAGATTGCCCAATCTTCCTTCCAAGGAGTGGCTGGTGGGTTTGAACCTCTGGCCTTCTGGTTAGCAGTCAAGTAAGTGCCTTAGGCACTATACCACCAGAGCTCCTAAGATATTGTGGGAGGATAAATAAATTTTAGGATTTGTTCAATCAAGAATTGTTGTAAGGTGTATATTGTTGTTGTTAGATGCCATAGACTCAACTCTGACCCATAGCCATCCCATGAATAACAGAAGGAAACACTGGCCCTGTGCCATCCTCAAAATCATTGGCATGCTTGAGCTTATTGTTGCAGCTACTGTGACAATCCATATCATTGAGGGTCTTTTCTTTTCCTGCTAACCCTCTACTTTATCAAATACAGTACCCTTCTCCAGGTTCTGGTCCCTTCTGACAATGTGAGCAAAGTACATGACACAAAGTCTCACCAATCTCATTTCTAAAGAGCATTCCAGGTGTACTTCTTCCAAGACAGATTTGCTCATTCTTTTAGCAGTCCATTGTACCTTCAATATTCTTCATCAACACTACAATTCAAATGCATCAATTTCTCTGCAGTTTTCCTTACTCGTTGTCCAGCTATCGCATCCATATGAGACTTTGGAAAATGCTATGGATTGGGTCAAGCACACCTTGGTCCTCAAAGTTACATCTTTGTTATTTAACACTTTGAAATGATCATTTGCCCAGTGTAATATTCATCTGATTTCTTGACTGCTGCTTCTATAAGTTTGGATTTTGGATTCAAGTAAAATGAAATACCTGGCAACTTCAATCCTTCCTCCATTTATCATGATGTCACTTATCGGTCCAGTTGTGAGGATTTTTGTTTTCATTATGTTGAGGTCTAATACATACTGAAGGTTGTAGTCTCTGATCTTCATCAGAAAGTGCTTCAAGTTTTCTTTGCTTTCAGCAAGCAAGGTTTTGTCATCTGCATATTGCAGGTTGTTAAGGAGTCTTCCTCCAATTCAGATGCCACATTCTTCTTCATATAGTCCTTCTTCTCCAATTATTTGCTTAGCATACAGTTTGAGTAAGTATGGTGGAAGGATATGTCCCTGACATACAACTTTCCTGATTTTAACCATGCAGTATCTCCTTGTTTTCTTTGAATGACTGTCTCTTGGTGTATGTATAAGTTGCTTATGAGCATATTTAAGTTGCCTGGAGTTGTTATTTTTTACATTGTTGTCCATAATTTGTTATGATCTGCACAGTTTAATGCTTTTGTATAGTCAATAAAACACAGGCAACATCTCTCTGGTATTCTTTATTTTCAGTCAACATTCCTCTGACATCAGTAAGGATATCTCTCATCCCACAACCTCTTCTGAGTCTGGCTTATGTTTCTGGCAATTCTCTGTCAATGTACTGCTACAAAAGTTTTTATTTTTTTTAATTATTTTCAGCAAAAATTTACTTTTTTGTGATATTCTTGACATTACTCATTAATTTCCACATTCTCTTGGATGACCTTACTTTGAAATGGGCACAAATATGGCTTTTTCTAGTCATTTGGTCAGACAGCTTTCTTCCAAATTTCTTGGCATAAATAAATGAGTGACTCCAGCACTGAATCTATTTGTTGATGCATGTCAGTGGGTATTCTGTCAATTCCTAGAGCCTTGTTTTTGCCAATTCCTTTAGTGCCACTTGGACTTCTTCCTTCAATACAATTTGTTCTTGATCATATAATACTTCTTGACATGAGTGAATGTCAACCAATTCTTTTTGGTACAGTGACTTTGAGTATTCTTTCTATCTTCTTCTGATGCTTCCTATAAGTATACTTCAGTATTACATCTCAAGGCTTGAAATTGTTCTTCAGTTCTTTCACCTTGAGAAATGCCAATTATATTCTCCCTCTTTGATTTTCCAACTTCAAGTCTCTGAATATTTCATGATAATACTTTACTTTGTCCTCTCGAGCTGCCTTTTAAAATCTTCTATTCAGCTCTATTACTTCATAATTTCTTCCATTTGCCTTAGCCACGTTAACAGAGATTCAAGAGCAAGTTTAAGAGTCTATTCTGACTCTCTTTTTGGCTTTCTTTTCCTTTCCTGATGTTTTAATGATCTCTTGCTTCCTTCATGTATGATGTCCTTGATGCCATCCCACTACTTCTCTCATCTTCTGTCATTGGTGTTAAATGCATCAAATCTATTCTTCACACAGTCTCTAAATTCTGGTGGAAATATAACTTATCATTGTCTTTTGGCTCTCATGGATTTGTTTTAATTTTCTTCAGCATCCCCTTAAGCTTGTATATGAGCCACTGGTGGTCTGTTCTGGAGTCGGCCTCTGGCCTTGTTCTGACTGATGATATTGAGATCCTCCATGAGTAATGTCGGGAGCTCTGTAAGCGTAGTACCTAAGGCACTTGACTGCTAACCAGAAGGCTGGTAGTTCAAACCCACCAGTCACTCCTCGGAAGGAAGGTTGGGCAATCTACTTCTGTA
>NW_006924605.1:5421-13019 GCF_000298275.1 Orycteropus afer afer
GTTAGCAGTCAAGTGCTTTAGCCACTATGCTACCAGAGCTTCTTGCAGAATATATTAATAGAAAATATGTTAATCCAATAAATAAAAAGAATCATAGGAAGGATCATTTATGTGATATTTAAATTATCTAAATTAATGATAAGAGTTGTATTGGGGGGGAGTACCAGTACATCAAAATGTAAATGTTCCTGGAATGAGAGGAAGCACTTGATATTCTATAACTGATTTCATTTCCTAAAAATATAAGAAAGATAAAAACAAATAAGTATTCAGCTCAAGAAACATATAATAAGATGCCTAATTCCTTTAGAAGGTTGGGCAATCCTACTTCCGTAGTGATACTGCCTCGGAAACCCAAGGAGGGGTCACTATGAGTCGGGGCCGACTCGACGGCACATAACAACAACAACAACAACTCCTCTAGAAACAAAAGTAATACAAATTCAAACCATTTCAGTCATTCCATTAACACAAACATACAGACACATTAACAGAAGATATGCACACACATTAACAAAATATTATGTTGCCAAATTTTAGAGATACTTGAACATACTATCCTGTTTGTTGACTCATATGTAGTCACGATCTCTTTGCAGGTTAGTCTAGTTTTACCTAAAAAAAAAATGAAGATAATAATATTGTCTGATTGCCCCTGCAACTGCAATGTTAAGCATAGTTCCCAGAGCAGTTTGACCCCACACTTTCTTGGACTTAAAAGTCACCTGGGTGACTCAATTTAGATATGGTTCCATGATTTTTTTGGGGAGGATCCTAGAAAAATTGATTAAGAGTGCTCACAAATTAATCAACAAGATAGTGATTGTTATGGAATGATACAGAACAATAAGAGTGCAGAGAACATTTATTGAAACTTCTTATCATTATTGTGTATAAGATGGCTTTGACTGTTACTGACCTTATGGGTAACAGAACAAAGTATTTATTGCCACTTATCGCACTATCTTCATGATCGTTTATATGTTTGAGAATTGTTTTGGCTATTGTGTCTATTTTTCTTGTTCTGGATTTCCCTAGCTTCCACTGACCTTTCTACTTTAAAGCCGTGATATTGTTTTCTAGCAAATGGTGTTTCTGGATAACAGTCCAAAGTAAGCCAACCAAATTTTTCTATCCTTGCTTCTAAGGAGTATTCTGGTTGCATTATTTCTAAGACTGATTTGTTGTTCTTTTGGTAATTCATAATATATTCAACTGAAATTTAATTTATTAAAATAAATTAACTATAATGTCCATCATCAAAAGAATAAATAGATGAATGATACTCCCACAAGGGGTTATTTGTTGTTGCTATTAGTTGCAGTTAAATCACTTCCGGTTCATTGAGATTCTATGTACAACAGAATGAAACAGCACTAGATCCTGCTCCATCCTCACAATCATTGCCATGCTTGAGCTCATTGTTGTTGTTGCTGTGTCAATTCATTTCATTAAGGATCTTCATTTTCTACACTGATCCTCTACTTTTCCAAGCATAATATTCTTCTCCAGGAACTGGTGCTCCTGATAACATGTCCAAAATCAGTGAGATAATGTTTCAGCATGCTTGGTTTTAATGATCATTCTGGGTGTACCTCTTCTAAGACAATTTTTTTCATTCTTCCAACAGTCCACGGTATATTCAAAATTCTCTACTAACATCATAATTTAAAGACATCAATTCTGCCTCAGTCTTCCTTATTTATTATCCAGCTTTTGCATGCATATAAAGTGATTGAAAATACCATGGTTTAGATCAGGGACACCTTAGCCCTGGACATGAATTTTTTTTTTTTTTTTTTAACATGTTGAATAGGTCTTTTTGTAGCATATTTGCCCAATACAACAAGTCATTTGATTTCTTGACTGCTGTTTCCGTGGGCCTTGATTGTGGATCCTAGAAAAAGGAAATCTTTGTATGTCCTTGACAATGAAATATTTAAAGGGAATAAAATCAAAGAACACAGAGATAAAATATAAAGTAGTACATCTCCAAAAATAACATAAAGCCTAATAAAGGAAGATGCTATATAGATGCTATATCTTCATAAAAAAAAAATAAGAAGAAATATGCAAAATAATGCTATATTTTCCCTGTTGATGTTGTTGTTATGTGCCATCGAGTCAGACCTGACTCATAGTGACCCCTCCTTGGGTTTCCAAGGCAGTATCACTACAGAAGTAGATTGTCCCATCTTCCTTCCGAGGAGTGGCTGGTGGGTTATTTTCCCTATAGATGTATATATTGGTTAAAAGAAAAATGAGAAATTAATGCAAATGATAGACTTTATATTCCAAACAGTGGTTATTACCCCTAGGATGTGGTGATAAAGGAGGAAAGGAGGATGAGGGTGGAGAGCATACATTGTGTTTCAAATATATCTGTGATATTTTATTTCTTTAAAAATATATGAAACAATAATGATGAATTATAAGCATTCGATAAAGTATATGATAGACTCCTGTGTTCTATTACAGTATTATATTTCCATTTTTATATTTGGACTATTTCATTAACTTTAAAAAATTCATTGCAATAACTACATCTTACCTGTGTGAACAATAGCCACAAATAGATCATATGGTTCATAATAGTTTTGATTTTTATCTTTTATTTTTAGGCACATTTTTTATCTTCCTTTAATACTCTCCTAAATATATCAGCAATAAAATATAGCTGAAGGAACATGGTTAGCCTGTAGTTGCTAGTCTTCTACACTAAAATAGGCATTATAAAAGATGTACCTATAAACTAATAAGCAATCATTGTCTTACTATATATGATTTCAGACAACAGAAAATGAGTTGTGCTGTTCAGAGGAAAACTGCTTACACAAGAATTAATCATATTTAAAAAATAGTAGAAGGTGAAAGGGAGCTCTGGTAGCATAGTGGCTACGGCACTTGACTGCTAACCAGAAGGCTGATGGTTCAAATCCACCAGCTACTCCTGGAAAGGAAGATGGGGCAATCTACTTCCATAGTGATACTGCCTCAGAAACCCAAGGAGGGGTCGCTATGAGTTGGGTCCGACTCGATGGCAGACAACAACAACAACAACAAGAAGGTGAAAGGAAATTCTCCCCTACTCTCCAAGTACTACTAGAGGGATTTTTTTCTGATGATTTTTATGTTTTGGATACAACTTTATACATCTCCATCTCTTGACTAACTTTGAGTTCCTTGAAGACCAGGGTTGTCTCCTCCATTTTTGTGACTCAAGAAGCTAGACATGTCTCTGACACATCTCAATGGCTCAGTAGATGTGTAAATTGAATTCATCTAGGTGTAGTGCCTAAAGCATTTGACTACTAACCAGAAGGCTGGAGGTTCAAACCCACCAGCCACTCCTTGGAAGGAAGATTGGATGATCTACTTCTGTAGTGATATGGCCTCAGAAACCCAAGGAGGGGTCACCATGAGTCAGATCTGACTCCAGGGCAGTGAGTTTGTTTTTTTGTTAGGTGTAATAACAAGATAAGAAAAAAAGAAAAGATAACAGTTCATAAAAATCTTTCTTATTCTAATTCTTACATATGGTAATAGACTAGCCAATGCTGAAGGCTTGGGAAGCTTAAGTAGCAGCAACATAAAACACACAAAATAATCACCTGGGGTTTCCAAGGGTATGTCTTTACACTTGTTGTGCTCAGGTTATGAAAGAGATGATCGGAGAGGATTATGCTAACACACGACAATGCAAATGCAATAGGAAAGTTTATTAGCTAACTTAAGTTAGGGTATTTGCTCTTACCAGGTCACACTGATGTTTGCTTAGACTCACAACTGAACACAAAGTAACTTTCTGTGCCTTTAAAAATAAGATTGTCATTTTGCTTAAACATATATCCTGCTTATCTTATTTTAATTTATATTCTACAAAGTATGTGATGAGATTATGTGATGTTTTTCAAACAACATAAATCTATGACTAACATTGCACATAGAAACAGTAAGAAAAGAGCATTGTTTATTAAAAGAAGAAATACAGATGCCAAGAATTTGTATTCCATAAAAATAAGTAGAATATTTAGTATTATTTTTTGTTTGTTTGTTTGTTTCTAAAAAAAAAAAAAAAACACCTCTCTATCAGAGTAACTATTCTCAGTGCAGAATGATGGATATTTAGTAACATTTTCAGAAAGTTTAAAACACAGAATTTTTAGTCACAAAAAAGATACTTTTTCAAGGATACACATGGGATTGAAGGGCAAGAAACTGAATGTCTACGGAGTTTGCTATTAAGACTATAAAATTTGATGTTCTCTTGCTGCAGATAGATATGGTAGCACTAACTATTGAATGTTCCATTGCTTTCTCATATCCATTAGGCAATATGTTCTATTAAGAAATATTACTTATTATATGCTTCAAAAATATTTAACTAATACTATATGCAGTGATGGTATTTAACTTTCAGAATAATCTCTAGCCATTATCAATAAAAAATACTAAATACTATTTAAAAAACTTAAAAATTATTTTTACAGAATGATTCCTTGAATGTATATCTTTAAGAAAGCAGAATTTTGAAGTATATCTGGTGTACTTTTTTTCAAATACAGTATTATATGAGAAAACTCCTTAATTTTAATTAAAAAAGCCAAACTCATCAATATATATATTTTTTTTTTTGCTGATTTCTGTATTATAAATAATGAAATAAACCTCAGAGCAAACATGAAGAATCATAGCTACATATAAAGATTCCAGACACATTGTTCTATTTACTTAATAGATTGGGAAATAAAATGTCCTTTTGCATGAAAGAAATTAGATTGATTAGAAATGGTTTATATTTAAAATTTTTCTTTATAATCCAAGATATTTTGTCAATTTGCATTCCTTTCTTAGTCTAGATATTTGATCTCATTAGTAAAGATTTACTAACAGTCAAGTTAGGTTCAAACTGAATAATTTCTCAACACTTTCTACTAGTCCCAGATCTTGCTATCTTTGGAAAAATGCCAACACTGTGTGTGTGTTTTCTACATGGCCAACTACTTTTTTTTTTTTTTTTTTTAATTTGATTTCATCATAGGAGAAGCAGACCAAGTTTATGGTCTTCAGCATTTCATGATACTGTTTGTCAAGTTGACTTGCTACACAGAAAAGTGTAGATCTGCTAGGAAATCCCATTTCTGTTAATCCAAATTACATAGTTGGGAGCACCTCCAGGGTAGTGTTTAGTTTGGATGCAATACTTTTTTCTAAACTCTATGGTATTACAATGACTCACCCTGATACCACTCCATGAATAGAATATGAGGCTATTTAAACTTAAGCCATCTTGCAATGAAATGATTTGGAACATTAATATCCAGGCTTCCTTGGTCAGGGTTAAAGTAAGACCTGTTTTCTGTCAAATGTTACTTTATATGTCATAGCATTATTGTCATTTTGACACACTTACCCAAACACATGTAAACATCAAGATAATGTTAGGAATAATTCTTTAAAAATATTGTTTAAAGAAATAAATATGTTATATGTTTTAAATCAAAGAAGCATTTGTATGTTTCCTGCTAGAAAAATAAATAAAATCTAAAAAACATTTATCTAGATGATGACTGTATTGATTTGTAATTTCTCCCTCTTAACTTTATCATTAATGCAAGTATTGGAATGTTGTTGTTCTTATTAGATACCATCAAGTTGGCTATGACTCATAGTGACCCTATGTACAACAGAGTGATATGCTGCCCAGTCCTTTACCAGGCTCATAATCCTTGCTATACCTGAACATGTTGTAGCAGCCACTGTGTCAATTCATCTAGTTTAGGGCTTTCTCCTTTATCGCTGACCCTCCACTTTACCAAACTTGATAGCCTTCTCCAAGGAATGGTCCTTTCTGACAACATGACCAAAGTAAGTGAGATGAAGTCTGGCCATTCTAGCTCCCAAGGAGGATCCAGGCTGCACTTCTCCCAGGCTAGATTTTTTAGTTCTTCTTGGAGTCCATGGTACTTTTCAGTATTCTTCACTAAAGCCACAACTCAAAAGCATCAACTCTTCTTCAGTCTTCCTTATTCATTGTTCAGCTTTAACATGCATATGAGACTATTGAAAATACCATGGTTTAGATTAAACACACCTTAGCCTTCAAAGTGACATCTTTGCTCTTCAGCACTTTAAAGAGGTCTTTTTCAGCAGATTTGTCCAATGCAGTACAATGTCTCACTTCTTGATTGCTCCTTCTATTGGTGTCGATTGTGGAACCAAATAATATGAAATTTGACAACTTCAATCTTTTCTCCATTTATTATGATGCTGCTTATTTGGTCCAGTTTTGAGGATTTTCATTTTCTTTGTGTTGAGTTGTAATCCATATTGCAGACTGTAGTCTTAAATCTTCATCAGTAATTGTTTCGAGTCATCTTCACTTTCAGCAAGCCAGGTTGTGTCATCATTATGTCACAGGTTTTCAATGAGCCTTCCTCCAATCCTGAAGCTGTGTTCTTACATCAACAATAGAACACAAGTTTGACTTGCTTATTGCTTTTGCTTGATGATCCAAAATATCCTGTCTGTATGCAGGAGAATACCTGAAGGGATTTTATGTATTAAGTAATTCTGTGTTGCCTGTATTGGCCCTCCTTATAGTAACAATGTCCTTCTGCCCTATGTCAGTTTTCATCAGATGTTGCCTTGCCCTTTTCCCCCCATAATGTGTGCAGGGCACTGCCATTATTATATGAAGGACCGTTTTTCTTCTCCCACAACCAAGAACCATAGAACGGCAAATCTGAGCATGGTCTGAAAAAATCAAAATGGCCCTTATATTATGTTATGATATGTTTTCAGAACTTGTGGCTTTGCATGTTTCACTAGCATATGTTTTTCAATTTTGGTTACAGCATGTATCCAGGGCTGGGATCAGGCATGTTATAGCAACTGAAATTTGCTTTAAAGCATTTCAGTAAACATGTCTCATTTTTTTTTTAATCCATACTTTTTCAGGAATTGGTTAAAAATTGAACTCCCCTTTGCCTATCTTGAAGATAATATTTCAATGAAGAGGTGATAAAGAAAAATTAAAAAAATATATTATAGTTAAGTTGGTTTTTATTCGTGGCAAGCACCTCACAGAGATTTTACTAGCTAGGATAATAGACTCAAGAAATTACTTTTATAGGTGTAAATATTTGTGTCAATGTAGGCTATGACTATAATCATTGTCCCTTGAATGGAAAGGAGATAGCCAGTATTCTTTAGAATGAGAATCTCAAATTAAGATTCAGATAAATCATTTCAGATGTTTATCAGAGAATTCTGCCTCCTGATTCTCGCTATAAGTTTAGGTGTATTGTGCATGAAGAATATTGATGCACCTGGCTCTAGTGAAACTTTCATTCTAAGCATTCTCAAAACACATAAAGGGCAGAGAGTGGAGACTTTGTTGAGATTGAGATTACAGATGATTTTTTTTTTTTTTTTTGCTGTGACTGCTTACTAATAAACATTTATATGTGAAGCAGAATTAGTACCTTGCCTGGTTCCATTCTAACACAACTGAAGAAGTGTATGGAGAAATATATGGTCCTTACACACTTTTTCTCTTCAATTTGAGTGGTACCACATCAGCAAATGAAGGTCTC
>NW_006924606.1:0-1127 GCF_000298275.1 Orycteropus afer afer
ACTGTTCCTGTGTGATTATATGGTGTATTTTTTTGTTCATCTGCTTTTATTTTTTTGATGGTTATTCAATTGTTATTTTTGTCTAAAAGAGTGGAAAACAGCAACAGTCCCCTTAGACACAACTACACCCATACCTCCTTCAGCTACACTTACTGAATGAGAGCTACCACTTCCTTCTACACCAACGGGCCAATGATAAACAATCATCAAGAAGAGCCTGAATCACATCTGGCTGCTCTTCACAAAGAGTTAACAGATATCTATATATAACAACACCATGATGTCTCGGAGAGAACAGACCATCACAGTCCACACAAAGAAGCAGGATGAAGTGGTAGAAATAAGGGAGCAGGATACAGACCCACAACACATCCCTGAGGAAGAAGCAGTATTGGAATTCTCTGACAAGGAATTCAAAAGAATATTATTTAGTTATCCTCAAAGGATTGAGAGACAGACCAAGGAAAACAGACAAAACCCTAGAAGAATTTTGGAAGAAAATACAAGAACAAAATGAAAAAATAAATGAAAAATTAGAAATGATTCTAAATCTATAGATAGATATCCAGAAGGGTAGTACTAAAAATTGCCAGAAATAGATAACACTTTGGAAGGGCAAAGAAGTAGAATTGATTCAATGGAAGACAAAATTAATGAGATTGAAGACAAATACTTGAATACTTCTTTGGAAAAAGATCAATCAGAGAAAAGATTAAAACAAAATGAAGAAACCTAAGGTTCATGTGGAAAACCATCAGAAGGAATAACCTACATGTCATTGGAATCCCAGAACAGGAAGAGAAAAATAAAACCATTCAGAAAATTGTCCAAGATTTGTTGGAGGAAAACTTCCCTGATATGATAAAAGATGAGAATATATCCATTCAGGAAGTCCAAAGAACCTCAAACAGAATAGACCACAAAGAAAATCAACAAGATATATCATCAAACTCAACAAAACCAAAGACAAAGACAGAATCCTGAAAGCAGCATGGGAAAAACAAAAAGTCACTTACAAAGGACAACCATTAAGAAAAAGTTCAGATTTCTCAGCAGAAACCATGCAAGTAAGAAGGCAACGAGGTGGTATATATAAAACCCTGAAAGAGAAAAGTTTTCAACCAAGA
>NW_006924606.1:1645-2245 GCF_000298275.1 Orycteropus afer afer
AGACTAAAAATAAAAGGTTGGAAAAAGATACATCAAGCAAATGGCAACTATAAAAGAGCAGAAGTGGCAATACTAATTTCTGATCAATTTGACTTTAAGGCAAAAACCACCATATGAGACAAGGAAGGACATTATATAATGATTAAAAGACTAATTGAACATGAAGATATAACCATAAAATAATATCTATGGGTCCAATGAAAGAGCCCCAAAATACATAAATCAAACTTTAAAAGAGTTGAAAAGTCAAATAGATGACTCCACAATCATAGGGGGTATCTTTAATACACCACTTTCATTGAAAGATAGAACAACTGGAAAGACACTCAATAAAGATGCAGAAGAGCTAAACAATAGAATCCACCAACTTGACCTTATAGACATTTACAGAGCACTTAACCCAACAACAGCACAATATACATTATTTTCCAGTGCACAGGGAACATTTTCCATGATAGACCATATGTTAGGCCATAAAGCAAGCCTTAATAAATGTAAACACATTGAAAGACTGCAAAGTATCTTCTCAGATCACGTTGTTGTTGTTGTTGTTATGTGCCGTTGAGTCAGACCCGACTCATAGCGACCCCTCCTTGGGTT
>NW_006924606.1:3996-4643 GCF_000298275.1 Orycteropus afer afer
TATAATGACAGACACATAGGCCAATGGAATAGAATTGAGAACCCAGAAATATATCCATCAAGCTATGGTCAGCTGATCTTTGACAAAGGGCCAAAATCCATTAAATGACAAAAAGAATGTTTGTTTAATAAATAGTGCTTGCAAAACTGGATATCTATTTGCATAAAAATGAAACAAGATCTGTACCTCACATCACACACAAAAATGAACTCCAGATGGTCAAAGACTTAATTGTGAAACCTAAAACTATAGAGTTCCTCAAGGAAAAACTAGGGGCAAATTTAGGGGCATTAATATATGGCATAAATAGACTATCATGCATAAAGCAAAATACACAAACAGCAAAGGAGAAACTAGATGAATTGGATCTTCTAAAAATTAAATTTGTATGTGTTTCCAAAGACTTCTTCTAATGAGTCTAAAGAGAACTTACAGATTGGGAAAAAATATTTGGCAATGACATATCTGACAAGGGACTTATCTCTTGAATTTATAGAAAACTCCAACACCTCAACAAAAGGACAAACAATCCAATTAAAAAATGGGCAGAAGACATGCATAGACACTTCACCAAGGAGGATATTCAAGCAGCCAACAAATATATGAAGAAATGCTCACGATCATTAGCCATTGTTGTTGTTGTTGTT
>NW_006924606.1:5141-9229 GCF_000298275.1 Orycteropus afer afer
ATATTATATTAGTCTGTTATTGTAAAAGTCAAGAAAAGGTTTATCTATGGAAGGAAATTTTCTTTCTTGCTTACCAGGGGTGGAAGGGGAGGATAGGGAACACTGTTAGATATGTAGAGATAAATTTTGATTTAGGTGATGAGAAAGGCAATGTACCAAATGTGAGTGATCAACATGGTGGCACTGAGGAAGACAAAGACATAGAGAGGTACTTGCGAGGTACAGACAACAAAGATGAACCCTTTTGCACCTCCAGTACTGCGTTGTCAGTGAAGGCAAACATGGATATACAGGTGGATAGATGGGTGAACAGGCTGAACTCTTAGGTATGTCTATGAAGTGGAGAGTGTACTCAAGACCATGTATAGTGTTGGCAGATAACGGTCCTATAAGTGTATTTGTATGATCTGAATTCCCAGGTGTATAGTAGAGCTGGGAGAAGATTGTAGTCACTTCTTGGTTACAGCCAACTACTCAGAGGTCAGAGGGATCAAGTAGTTGAACCTATGGGCTGGGGACCATAGTGACAGGGGATATGAAGCTCAATTGGCATGACATACTACACAAATCATTGTTTCATCTCCTACTTTGGTGAGTAGTGATTGGGATCTTAAAATCTTACAAGCAGCCATCTAGATACAATAATGGGTCTCTCCTCATCCAGAGCAAAGAAGAAGGAAGAAAACCAAAGATTCATGGATGTAATTAGTCCTAGTGGCTGGTACATCATATGACCTGAAGCCTATCTGACTATGAGACCAGAAGAACTAGATGGTGCCGGCTACCATTGTCAACCACTCAGAGGGGAATCTATGTAGGAGATCCTGGATAGAGAAGGAGAACAATGTGGAACAAAACTCAAAATCATTTGGAAAAAAAAAGGAGGGGGGACCAGGTTTGCTGGTCTGATAGAGCCTGGTGGAAAGACTGAGACTGTGGCCCCTAGCTGCCCAGCAGTTCTGGAATTGAACCCACACCTGTGGCTTCCAGCTAAACAAAAGACTGGCATAGGAGCTGAACATTTACCTGAGATAGACACACTCCTTGGAGAGAACAATCATGGGAGAAAGAAGGACTGTTTATATGCAGGAGACAGCGCAGGGGGCTGGGGTGCATGGAGGGATGGACACAGGAAAGAGATGATTGTTGGGAGGAAGGGGAGGGGAGCTGTTGCATTGTGGTGAATTGTGTCAATGTCACAAGACAAAGTGTATGTGAACTGCTGAGTGGAAAGTGAATTTGCTCTGTAAATTTTCACCCAAATCAAAATTTAAAAAAAAGAAAAAAAGAACATCATCCATGAAGAAGGCAACAGGTCATTAAAAGGACAAGAAAGGAAGAAAGTACCAAAATGGATGTCAGATGAGACTCTGAATCTTCCTCTTGAACAGAGAGTAGCTAAAGAAAATAGAAGAAATGACAAGAGTTGAAGAGAAGATTTCAAAGAGTAACTTGAAAAGACAAAGTCAATTATTTTAATGAAATGTGCAAAGATTTGGAGGTAGAAAACCAAAAGGGAAGAACTTGCTTGACATTTGCAAGCTGAAAGAATTGAGGAAAAAATTTAAGCCTCAAGTTACAATATTGAAAGATTCTATGGGCAAAATATTGAATGACGCAGGAAACATCAAAAGAAGATGGAGGGAATACACAGTCACTGCACCAAAAATAATTGGTTGATGTTCATCCATTTCAGGAGGTGGCACATGATCAAGGACCAATGGTATTGAAGGAAGAAGTCAAAGCTGCACTTAAGGAATTGGCAAAAAACAATGCTCCAGGAATTGATGGAATACCCGTTGAAATGTTTCAACAAACTGATGCCACGCTGGAGGCACTCACTCATCTATGCCAAGAAATTTTGAAGGCAGCTACCTGGCCAACTGAATGGAAGAGATCCATATTTGTGCCCATCAAAGAGAGGTTATCCCACAGAATGTGACAATTATTGAGCAATATAATTAATATCGACACAAATAAAATTTTTCTGAAGATAATTGAAAAATGGTTTCAGCAGTATATTGATAGGGAACTCTCAGAAATTAAAGCTGGATTCAGAAGAGGACATGGAATGAGGGATATCATGCTGATGTCAGATGGATCTGGCCTGAAAGCAAAAAATACTAGAAAGATGTTTGTGTTTTATTCACCATGCAAAAGCATTTGATATTGTGGGTCATAATAAATTATGGATAACATTTAGAAGAATGGGAATTTCAGAACACTTAATTGTACTCATGAGGAACCTGTACATTGATCATGAGGCTGTCTTTCTACCAGAAAAAGTGAGTACTATACATTTTAAAATCAGGAAGGGAGTGTGCCAGGGCTGTACCCTTTCACCATACTTATTCAAATTGTATACTGAGCAAATAATCTGAGAAACTGGACAATATGAAGAAGAGCATGGCATCAGACTTGGAGGAAGACTCATTAACAACCTGTGATACACAGACAATACAGGCTCCCTTGCTGAAAGTGAAGATAATTTGAAGCACTTATGAAAATTAAAGACTACAGTCTGCAATATGAATTACACCTCAACATAAAGAAAATGAAAATCTTCACAACTGGACCAGTGAGCTGCATCATGATAAATGGAGAAAAGTTTGAAGTTGTTAATGACTTCTTATTGCTAGGTTTCACAATCAATACCAATGGAAGCAGCAGTCAAGAAATCAGACAACATACTGCATTGGACAAATCTGCTGCAAAAGACCTCTTTAAAGTGCTGAAGTGCAATGATGTTTCTTTGAAGACTAAGATGCAACTACCCCAAGCCATGGTGTTTTAAATCACCTTATATGTATGTAAAAGCTTGACAATGGATAAAAAAACTGAAGAGGAGTTGATACCTTTTTTTTGTGATGCTGGTGAAGAATACTTAAAGTACTGTTGACTGCCAGAAAAACTTACATATCTGTTCCAGAAGAAGTGCAGCCAGAATACTCCTTGGAACAGAGAATGGCCAGACATCGTCTCACCTACATTGGTCAAGTAGTTAGAAGCACCCATTCCCTAGAGAAGGATCTCATGCTTGGTAAAGTTGAGGGTCAGCAAAAAAGGGAAGACCCTCAACAAGATGGATTGACACAGTGGCTGCCCCAATTTGCTCAAGTATAGAAAGGATTGTGAAGCTGGCTCAGGATCAGGTAGTGCTTTGTTCTGTTATACATAGGGTCACCATGAGTCAGCGCTGACTTGAAGGCACCTAACAACAACAACAAAAACAACAACAAACAGGTATTTATCTGCTTATAGTTTAAGAGGCTAGAAGTCCAAGTTCACAGTGTCAGGTCTAGGGGCTGGGTTAAAGCCCCTCAACCTAGGGCTTCAGCTCTGCCTCTTGCTCCTGGCCTACTGGAACTGGAGATGTCTCTTCACTCAGGCAGCTGATGGCTGATGAGGCTGAGAAACCCAAGGTCAGCAAATAAAGGGGCACAGTTCCAAGATTATCAAGCAACATGGCAGGCCACTAGTTCAATTCCATAAACAATCTCAAGATTGGCAGACAACATGGCAGGCTGCTTAATGAAAACACAGCTAAGTGCAGGATCCAAGCATGTGAAAAAGCTCAGAGACCATTCTCAAAGCTGTCTTCTTATATAGTGGAACGAGGCCACATCCTCAAGGTGCTCCTGTAGATTCCATCATAGAGCTGATTACCAGTCTCATCATGGGAAATAATTACTTCCAGCTGCCCAGACACTCAAAAGCAGGCACAGCCAATTTGACACCCAAACTTAATTATCACAGATGAGATGAAAAAGGAGAGACTATTGGGTCTGGGATGAGCAAACAAAGCAGGGAAGGTAAATGATCATGAAGAGGTATCCCAGTCTTCAAGGAAATGAAGACCATTCACTATCAATACCAGAGAGTCATGTGAGAACAAACCACAGATTTTCTAGTATTCACATGGCTGAAAATCATAAACCACCTAATCTTAAATATTTGAATACATTGATCTCTATTCTGGTTACCTAGTGCCACTCTGAAAAAAACATACCACAAATGGGATGGCCTTTAAAAACAGGAGTTTATTCTTACAATTTGGAGTCTTCAAGTCTGAGTTCAAAGTGCTAGGC
>NW_006924606.1:9859-11956 GCF_000298275.1 Orycteropus afer afer
ACTCATAGCAACCCCTCCTTGGGTTTCCGAGGCAGTATCACTACAGAAGTAGATTGCCTCATCTTCCTTCCAAGGAGTGGCTGGTGGGTTTGAACTGCCAACCTTCTGGTTAGCAGTCAAGTGCCTTAGGCACTGCCACCAGAGCTCCTGTGAGAGCCCTTATAATTTACTCAACACCATTTAATTTATATTTCATATATTTTACAGCTCATTATAAAGACTTTTTTACAGTTAGGATAATCTACTAATTGCAAGGGAATTCTATACAGTGTGTCTGGGTTGAGGCTAGATATGATAAAAAGGATGTTGTGTATGGTGGAATACAAATAATATTTGTGTTTCACATTGTTTGTTTGAATACAGGTAATTTCCAAGGAATTAATATTTAAAATGAATATAATAATATACATGTTTGTAAAATGCTTAATTGCTGTAGGATTTTATGAAACTTTTTATTATCCTAACATGTTATGTGAATCTTCATGAGACAAATGGAGTACACAGAATTGTTGTTTGTTGTTGTTATGTGCCCGCGAGTCATACCCAATTCATAATGACCACTCCTTGGGTTTCCGAGGGGTATCACTATGGAAGTAGAATACCAACCTTCCTTCTGAGGAGTGGCTGGTGGGTTTGAACTGCCAGCCTTCTGATTAGAGCTCCTATACACAGAGTTACCCAAATATAACTAATGTTTGGTTTCCTGTTTTTTTTGTTTTGTTTTGTTTTGTATATAATTAAATCTGTTCACATATTATAGAATGATATTATTATTATTTTTTACCTGTTATAAAATGATGGACCAAGTAGCCACTAGGTTTCACAAAGCTTTCAGATTCTCTAGTCTCTAGTCTCTATTTTTCTTGGGCTTAAGAAAACAAATTGGGAGAGATCAGAGTACTGTATATACCATTAGAATATAGAAGTATTTAATATAATATATACCCGGGGACAGAATAATAGTATACCATAAAAGCTGTTTGATGCATTACTGGGAAACTTTATGAATGGCAGTGTTGATTCAATACCAGAAGATTAGCCTCTTTCAGATTGGAAAATACTCAAAATATGACTAAGAAAGAGCTACCTACTCAAATTAGAGGCTTCCTTTATACCAAGGATGGAGTAAAGATATTGGCACCTTCATTTCCTTATGTAACATGACTCAAAATTAGAAGAAACAGTTGCAAAAATCTATTAATAATTACATTGTGGAATATATGAATTTTGAATCTAGGAAAATTGGAAGTTGTTTAAACTGAAATGGTGTGAATAAAGATCAATATCCTATGCATTAGTGAGATGAAATGGACTAATATTGGCCACTTTGAATCAATCATATGCCAGATTGATCTACTATGCCAGAAATGACAGACTGAAGAGGAATGGACTTACATTCATTACCAAAAAGAACATTCAAGATCTATCTTGAAGTACAATGTTGTTAATGATAGCAAAATATCCAGATGGCTACAAAGATGACTAGTTAGTACTACTATTATTCAAATTTATTCAATAACCACTAAAACTAAATATGAAGACACTGATGATTCTTAACAACATCTGCTGTTTGAACTTGACCAAACAGTCAATCAAGATGTACTCATAATTTCTGGCAATTGGAATGCAAAATTGGAAACAAAGGAGAAGTGTTGGTAGTTGGAAAATATGGCCTCGGTGATAGAAATAAGGCTAGAGACTGGATGATTGAATTTTGAAAGACCAATGACTTAGTCATTGTAATTACCTTTTTTCAGCAACATAAATGATGGTTATACACATGGACCTTGCTAGATGGAATACACAGAAATCAAATAGACTACATCTATAGAAAGACCAGGAGCTGACTGTGTAACGAACCATCAATCGCTCATATGCAAGTTTAAGCTGAAGTTGAAGAAAATTAAAACAAGTCCATGAGAGCCAAAATTTGACTTGGATTATATCCTACCTGGATTTAGAAACCATTTGAAGAATATATTTGAAGTATTGAATACCAATGATCAAAGACCAGACGAGTTGTGGGATGACATCTAGAACATTCTGCATGAGGGAAGCAAAACATCATTAAAGGGGGTTCCGGCAAGATGGCGGACT
>NW_006924607.1:0-737 GCF_000298275.1 Orycteropus afer afer
ATGCTAAAGGGAGTCCTTTGAACAGAGAACCAAAACAGCAAATAACAACCGACCATTAATACACAAGATAACATAACCCAGAAACCACAGCTATGGACACATCCAAAGTAAAATGAGCTTACAAGGCTGTAAACAAGGAACCAGAGACATCAATTGGCAAGTGAGGACAACTACAAACAAAAAATGGGAAAAGACTGTGTAGTTACAGAACTTTTAAATGGTGAGGAAGTTAAGAGAGTTGCAAGATAGAATGGACTTTTCTAAACTCAGGGATAAAATTTTAAATCATAGGGTAACCTCAAAGAAAAATTATAAACCGTCACATCACAATAAAAAAGAGGACAAGCAGCATACACTAAAACAACAGCAACAAAGGAGATGATAACACGATTCATAAACATAATGAACTCAGCACAGAAATTAATATGGAACAAAGAAACTAGGGACACCATGACAATGCAACGCTAAAGAATAATGTAGAATCTGCAAAACATTGCATAATATGGATGAAGTTGGAGGACATTATGCTGAGTGAAATAAGTCAGTCACAAAAAGACAAATATTGTATTAGTCCATTATTTTAAGAGTTAAGGAAAGGTTTATCAATAGAAGGAATTTTTCTGTGTTGGTTACAAGGGGTGGAAGGGGAGGGGAGGGAAGGCTGTTAGATAAATAGAGATAAGTATGGATTTGGGTGAAGAGAAGGGCAATGTACCAAATGTGAGTGACCAATATGG
>NW_006924607.1:1358-1869 GCF_000298275.1 Orycteropus afer afer
GGGCTTGGGACCATAGTCACAGGGGACATCAAGCTCAATTGGCATAACATACTATACAAAATATTGTTCCACCTCCTACTTTGGCAAATAGCAACTGGGATCTTAAAAGCTAGGAAGCTGCCATCTAGTTGAAACGATGAGTCTCTCCTCATCCAGAGCAAAGAACAATGAAGAAAACCAAAATTCATGGAAACAATCAGTCCTAGCAACTGGTACTCCATCCAATCTGTAGCCTACACAACTATGAGACCAGAAGAACTAGATGGTGCCCAGCTACCACTGTCATCCTCTTGGAATGGGATCTCTGTAGGAGATCCTTGATAGAGAAGGAGAAAAATGTGGAACAAAATGCAAAATCATTTGGAGGAAGAAAAGAGGGGGAGGGACCAGGTTTGCTGGTCCGATAGAGTCTGTTGGAACCACTGAGACTATAGCACCTAGCAGCCCTTCAGTTCTGAAATTGAATCCACACCTGTGGTTTCCAGCCAAACAAAATACAGGCATATGAGTT
>NW_006924607.1:2347-5612 GCF_000298275.1 Orycteropus afer afer
TGATACGTCCAATGTAAGCATGTTGAAGTCTTGCCATCTTCACTTTTAAGGAGCATTCTGATTGTATTTCTTCTAAGACAGATTTATTTGATCTTCTGGCAGTCCATGCTACTTTCATTATTCTTCACCAACACCACAATTCAAAAGTATCAACTCTTCTTTGGTCTTCTTTATTCATTATCCAGCTTTCACGTGCATATGAGAGGATTGAAAACACCATGGTTTGGGTTAAGTGGAACTTAGTCTTCAAAGAGACATCTTTGCATTTCAGCACTTTAAAGAGGTCTTTAGCAGCACATTTGCCCAGTGCAATACACTGTCTGATTTCTTGCCTGCTGCTTCTGTTAGTGTTGATTGTGGATCCAAGCAATATGAAGTTTTTAACAACTTCAATCTTTTTTCCATTTATTGTGATGTTGCTTATTGGTCCAGTTATGAAGATTTTCCTTTTCTTTATCTTGAAGTGTAATCCAGACTGCAGACTGTAGTCTTTAATATTCATCAGTAAGTACTTCAAGTGACCTTTACTTTCAGCAAGCAAGGTTGTGTTGTCTGCATATCACAAGTTGTTAATGAGTCTTCCTCCAATCCGGATACCACATTCTTCATCATATAGTCCAACTTTTTGGACACAGAAGCAGTTCTCAAGAATCATATACCTAGAAAAATTGTCTCTTAAATAGGATGGTGAAATTAAGACATTGTCAGATAAGCAGAGACAAAGGAAATTTGCAAGAACCAGACCTACATTACAAGAAATTCTAAAAGCAGTCCTTTGAATAGAGAATGATCAACGGCAAAAAACTGTAGACTAAGACACATGACAACATTACCAGGAAATCAGCCCATAAACTCATTACACTGTAATAGGAACAACACTTGGCAAATAATTTTTCAACAGTACTAGTTTTTAAATGTCTATTCTTCCTACTCAATGTTCACAAGAAGGGAAAAAAAAAAACTGAATAAAATGTCAATCAACAACTTTTCTTAAAATCATATGGGGATTGAAGTCACAGGGTACGCTTTACCAAAGCTTTAAAGACACTCCCAAAACTTTAGAGACAAGAAAAAACAGAACCACAACTCACTGGTAGTAGAAGCATCTGGAGTCAGGAATTAATAGAACAACTTAAACTCTAACCAACAAATTACTGAAGCTGAGTGAGGAATAGCTTGAAAATTAAAAATTCCTGGAGAAAAATTATTGTAGGTATCACATTTACATAAGTTTTACCTCTAAGAGTCAAATCATCTTCTCTTGCTTCCATCAGAGGGGGGGAAATGTAATCATTTTGAAACATGACCAGAGCTTTCTGCTCTCCACCTATCCTCATGTGAAACTACTTTACTAGAATGTGACCTGTGAAGTGGAAGGAAATATCCAACTCCAGCCTCCTCTAACATTTCTCCCTCAACTAAGGAGGAGCAGAAAACTGAGAATCACTTGTGAAGATCACATCCCAGGAGCATATGTCCACTAAAAGACTCAGACTTAATCTTAGGATTATAGAATATACCACTCAAAAATTACCACCACTACAGCAACCTTATAATAAAGGGAGATTTCAGCTGAAAAAAAAAATTGTGAAGCTTAAACTCCAATAAGGAAATTCTAGAGAAACCCAAAGACAGGAGGGGAGAGAAAAGCAAGGATTCTAAAAGAAATAAAAGTCTCAGACACCTATAGCTACAGAAAGCAATAAATATAGATGAACTCCTAACTTTATAATCATAAACACTCACACAAAAGGCCTATTTACCCCTATTCCTATTAACTGATACATCATGTCCAGTTTTCAAGAAAAAATTACAAGTTATGCTAAAAGGCAAGAGAAATTGCAGGTGACATAATCAGATCTAGATATGATAATGATGTTTGAATTATCAGATCAGAAATTGAAACAAATATGATTAGTATGCTAATGCAAAAAGTATACATGTAAGCTCAGATGGTTAGTTTAAATAGAGATTTAAAAATCTAAGATTAGAAATTGTCAAATAAGAAAATAATTTTTTATGCAAATTTCACTAAAAGCACAATAACTGTTATTTTTTAAAAATCAAAGAAAGAAAATGCTATAAATCATAATCATAATTTTAAAATGGCTGTAGCAATATATTGACAGGGAACTTCCAGAAATGCAAGCTGGATTCAGAAGAGGACTTGGCATGAGGGATATCACTGGTGATGTCAGATAGATCTCGGGTGAGAGAAAAGAATACCAGAAAGATATTTACTTCTGTTTTATTGACGATGCAAAAGCATTTGATTGTGTGGATCATAACAAATTATGGATAACTTAGAGAATAATTGGAATTCTAGAACATTTAATTGTGCTCATGAGGAATCTGTACATAGACCAGGAGGCTGTTGTCTAACAAAACAAGGAGATACTTCATGTTTTGAAATCAGGAAGGGAGTGGGTCAAGGTTGTATCCATTCACCATATTGTTTAATCTGTATGCTGAGCAAATCTGAGTAGCTGCACTATATGAAGAAGAACACACCATCAGGATTGGAGAAAGACTCATTTACAAGCCATGATATGCAGATGACACAACCTTGCTTGCTGAAAGTGAAGATAACTTGAAGCACTTCCTGATAAAGATTAAAGACTAAAGTCTGCATTGTGGATTATACCTCAATATAAAGAAAACAAAAATCCTCGCAACTGGTCCAATAAGCGACATCCTGATAAATGGAGAAAAGATTAAAGTTGTCAAAGACTTCATATTTCTTGGTTCTACAATCAATGTCCATGGAAGTAGCGGTCAGGAAATTAGATAGCATATTGCACTGGATAAATATGCTGCTAAAAACCTCTTTAAAGTGCTGAGGAACAAAGATGTCTCTTTGAAGACTAAAATGTGTCTAACCCAAGCCATGGTATTTTCAATCACCTCATGTGCATGTGAAAGCTGGACAATGAGCAAGGTAAACTAAAGTAGAGTTGAGGCTTTTGTGTTGTGGTGTTGGTGAAGAATACTGAAAATACCATGGACTGCCACAGAATGAACAAATGTGTCCTGAATGAAATGCAGCCAGAACACTTCTTGGAAGTGAGAATGGTCAGACTTCATCTCACCTATTTTGGTCATGTTTTCAGAAGGGAAAATTCCCTGGAGAAGGATATCATGCTTGGTAATAGGGACGGTCAGCCTAAAAGGGGAAGACTCTCAACAAGATTGTTAAGAGGGAACCAGAAACATCAATTGGCAAATGAGGACAACTACAAACAAAAATAGGGAGAAAATAGTGTAG
>NW_006924607.1:7446-10405 GCF_000298275.1 Orycteropus afer afer
ATGAAGAACTCAGGAGCTCTGGTAGCGTAGTGCCTAAGGCACTTGACTGCTAACCAGAAGGCTGGCAGTTCAAACCCACCAGCCACTCCTCGGAAGGAATGTTGGGCAATCTACTTCCGTAGTGATACTGCCTCAGAAACCCAAGGAGGGGTTGCTATGAGTCGGATCTGACTCGACGGCATATAACAACAACATGAAGAACTCCAACAAATTTGAAAATCTGGAAGAAATGCACAGATTTCTAGAACCACATTACTTACTTAAACTAACACAGACTGACATGGAAAATTTGAACAGACCCATAACAAAAGAAGAAATTGAACAGGTAATAATAATAATTTTTAAAAAAAGCAACAAAATAAAAGCCCTGGCCTAGATGGTTTTCACTGCAGAATTCTACTGACATTCAGAGAAATGACACCAATACTACTGAAACTAGGCCAGAACAAAGAAAAGTCTAGAATCTTCCCAAATTGATAATGTGAAGCAAGCATAACCTTGATACCAAAACCAGGCAAAGACATCATTAAAAAGGAAAACTACAGATCAATATCCCTCATGAATATAGATGCAAAAATCTTCAACAAAATCCTAGCCAAAAGATTCCCACAACATATCCAAAAAATAATACATTACAAGCAAGTGGGGTTCATATCAGGTATTCCAGAATAGATCAACATTAGAAAAACAATCAACATCATCCATTACATAAATAAAACAAAGTAAAAGAACCACATGATCACATCAATGAATGCAAAAAAGGCATTTGATAAAATCCAACACCCATTCCTGATAGAAACTCTCAGCAAAATAGGAATAGAAGGGAACTTCCTCAATATAATAAAGGCAATATATGTGAACCCAGCAGCCAACATTATTTGCAATGGAGAGAGATTGAAAACATTCCTCTTGTGAACAGGAACCAGACTAGGATACCCTCCATCACCACCTCTATTCAACATTGTATTTATTGCAAGTCCTAGCCAGGGCAATCAGGCAAGAAAGACATATCAAACCCTCCAAATTAGGAAGGAAGAAATAAAACTATTCTTGTTTGCTGATGATATCATCCTATCCATAGAAAACCCAAGAGATTCAGAAAAAAAAAGAAATTACTGGAACTAATTGAGAGATTTAGCATAGTGGCAGGATACAAGATCAACATACAAAAATCAGATGGATTCCTCTACATCAGCAAAGAGATTGCTGGAAAAGAAATAAGGATATCAATATCATTTACAACAGCTACCAAAAAATAAAAAATAAAATAAAATAGATGGGAATAAATCTTAACAGGGACACAAAAGACCTGTTCTGGTTACCTAGTGCCGCTCTGACAAGAAATATACCACAAAAGGATGGTCTTAACAAACAGGAGTTTATTCTTAGAATTTGGAGGCTTTAAGTCCAAGTTCAAAGTGCCAGGCTCTAGGGACTGTGTGAAAGCCCCTCAGCCTTGGGCTTCAACTCTGTCTCCAGCTCCCAGCCCACTTAAGCTAGAGGCTTTTCTTCACTCAAACAGCTGCTGGCTGCTGAGGCTGCCAAGCTTAAGGTTGACAAGTAAAAAGGCACAGGCCTGATGTTACCAAACCACATGGAAGGCCATTAATTTAAGTCCATTGTAAGTCCCAAGGTCGGCAGAGCATGGCAGGCTGCTGAATAATGACATGGCTACATGCAGGGTCCAAGCATGCCATATGCTAGAGACCATTCCCCAAGGCTTATGCTTATATACAGGAAGCAGACCACATTCCCTGAGGCAGCTACTCAGCTGCTTGTGGTAGATCCCACCATGGAGTTGATTGTCATTCTCATCATGGGGAATAACTACAACCAGCTGCCCAGCCACTCAACCAGGCCCAGCCAAGTTGACACACAAACATAACCACCACAACACCTGTACAAAGAAAACTATAAAAGACTACTTCAGGGAACCATAAGAGATCAACATAAATGGGAAACATACCAAGCTTGTGGATAGGAAGATTGAACATTGTGAAAATGTCAATTGTATCCAAAGCAATCTATACATTCAGTGCAATCCCAATCTAGATCCCATCAACATTCCTTAAGGATATGGAAAAACCAAACACTAACTTTATATGGAAAGGAAAGAGACTTCAGATAAGCAAAGCACTATTGAAGAAGAAGAGAGTAGCAGATCTCTCACTGCTGGATCTCAAAACCTACTATACAGTCACAGTAGTCAAAACTGCCTGGTATTGGTTTAATGACAGACAAATAGACCAATGGAATAGAATTGAGAACCCAGAAATAGATCCATCAATCTAAGGTCAGCTGATCTTTGACAAAGGGCCGAAATCCATTAATGGGGAAGAGAATGTTTGTTTAATAAATGGTGCTGGAAAAACTGGATATTCATTTGCAGAAAAATGAAACAAGATCTGTACCTCACACCATACACAGAAACTAGCTCCAGATGGATCAAAGACTTAAATGTGAAACCTAAAACAACAGGGTTCCTCAAGGAAAAACTAGGGGCAAATTTACCGGCCCTAATATATAGCATAAATAGACTGTCAAGTGTAACCCAAAATGCACAAACAGCAGAAGATAAATTAGATGAATGGGGTCTTCTAAAAATTAAATTTTTATGTGCTTCCAAAGATTTCTCCAAAAGAGTCAAAAGAGAACCTACAGATTAGGAAAAAATTTTTGGCAATGACATATCTGACATGGGATTTATCTCTAAAATTTATAGAAAATACCAACACCTCAACAACAAAAAGAAAAACGATCAAATTAAGAAATAGGGAGAAGATATCAATAGACAGTTCACCAAAGAGGACATTCAGGTGGTGCCGCAGACCAGCACAGTCACTGGGCTCGGTTCTATAACTCGTAGAAGATTATAGGTGAATAGGGAGTCGGCGAATTGGCTAACAGAAGACAAACAACTCAGAGGCTGCTTGCAACTGAGAGCGTTTATTGCCTTTAA
>NW_006924607.1:12360-13538 GCF_000298275.1 Orycteropus afer afer
AAAAGATGGAAACAACCTAAGTGCCCATCAACAGATGAATGGATAACCAAACTATGGTACATACACACAATGGAATACTATGCAATGCTAAAGAATAATGTAGATTGCAAAACACTGCATAACATGGTTGAACTTGGAGGACATAATGCTGAGTGAAATAAGTCAATCACAGAAGGACAAGTATTGTATTAGTCCATTATTGTAAAAAGTCAAGGAAAGGTTTATATATGGAAGGAAGCTTTCTTTGTTTCTTACCAGGGATGGGAGGGGAGGGGAGGAAACATTGCAAAAAATAAAAATTTAAATTTTAAAAAATGAATTAAAAATAAACTGGTGGCTCACACTCAGTGGGTGGGGCTGCAGGAGGTACAGATATGGCTGTGTTGTTTTAGAACAGTTGCTATCTTCCACCAACTTAGAAAAAATCATCAAATAAACAAAAGAAAGACGGCATAAAGCTCAAACCTCATAAATAATCAGGAACACTCACAGAAAAAAAACTGTAATGCCATAAATGAGAAGAAATACATTCAAAATATATTTTATTTTATTATTATTATTTTTTTTTATTGTTCTTTAGGTGCAAGTTTACAGAGCAGAGATTGTTTTACATTCAACATTACTTGTACATTTATTTTCACTTCCCATTTACCATCTCCAACCCTAACCCAGTCTCCCCCACTCGCTTTACAGTAACTCTCCCCTCTGTGCCCCTCATAGTTATGCACTCCTGTGTTTCCTGCATTTCCTCCATGCGAATGTTGCTCCTCTGGTGCCCCATGGTCAATTGCTCCAAGGGATCCATTTCCATAGAGTATGTGAGTGTGTCACCCTGGTTTGAGTTGTCTGCGTGTACATCTTGTTAACTATTGGGCTGAGAGCCAGCCCCTGGGAGTGAGTTTTATTCCAGGACCAGAAAGTATCCCAGGGCCATAGTATTGGGGGTCTCACCAGACTCCATCTGACCAGTAATTCTGGTCATAATTGAGTTTTGGGATTTTGTTCCATGTTTTTCCTTCCACTCTATCCAGGATTTCCAGATTTGATCCTTTCCTGAGTGGCTGGCATTGGTAGCTGGGCACCATCTAGTTCTTCTTGTCTGGAGGGCCATCATGTCCTAGGGCTGATTTTTACCAAATGCCCTTGGTTTTTTGCACTCTTCTGTGCTTCTGATGATA
>NW_006924608.1:0-5430 GCF_000298275.1 Orycteropus afer afer
AAAAAAAAAAAAAGAAAGTACCCAGCCCTGACACCACTGGCTCAGGACCATGGTTACAGGAACATCAAGCTCAACTGGCATAACATACTACACAAAAACATCATTCTACATCCTACTTTGGTGAGTAGTGACTGGGATCTTAAAAGTTTGCAAGTGACCATCTAAGACGCAACAACTGGTCTCTCCTTGTCTAGAGCAAAGAATGAAGAAAATCAAAGACACACGGAAACAATTAGTCCAAGGGACTAGAGGACCATGGTATCCTCAGCCTACATGACCCTGAGACCAGAAGAACTAGATGGTGCCCCACTACCACTACCAACCACTCAGAAAGGGATCGAAATAGGAGATCCTGGATAGAGTGGGAGAAAAATGTAGAACAAAATTCAAAATCATAAAAAAGACTAGGCTATTAGTCCCCCTCAGGCCTGGAATTGAACTCACTCCCGTGGCTTCCAGCCAAATAATAGGCATATAAGGTGAACATTTACACTAGGTAGGTACACTCTTTAGAACAATCAACCATGAGATCAGAAAGGCAGCATTTGCACAGGGAGATAGTTCAGAGGGCAGGAATGCATAGGAAACAAGGACAGAGGGAAAAGGTAATTACAGGGAGGAAGTGGGAAGAGGCTATTACATTGTGGTGATTGCAGTCAATGTAATGAAACAAAATATGTACCTACCATTGACTGGAAAATGAATTCACTCAGTGAACTTTCACTCCACTTTGCCAAAGCAATCACAATAAAAAAAAAAAGGAAAGAAGCATCAAGCCCTGCCTCACCCCATCCTGGGTGTGCACTGCCTAAAGGGGCTGTACAATACGTGAGGCATGGCCACCTCCACAACTGTATCTTGCACAGTATCCACCAGGCAAACACCCAGTGTTTTGTGAGGGACAAGAAGTAGAAGAATGTGTGTGTCTGACACACACACACACAGCACAGACTTCAGCATGAGGGGAGGGGAGTCAAGATTTCTGGACTGCCGGCATGGCAGCTCCCCCTCAAGCACATTCTCTTCCTCATATGAATGAAAGGGCAGGACTAGAGCATCTGAGAGTCCTTCAGGCAAGCAGTGCCTAACTACAGGCCAGCAAATCCAATGTGAAAATCCTAATAAAAACCTCAAATTCACAATGACTTTCAGACCAGGATTTCCTGTTTTCCATGGTAAGGCAGTGAAAAGATAAGCTGCAGGAATGACCATGCAAAGTTTTACATTTGCACCAGAATGCTGACCTAAGGGTTTAGGGAAGAGAAGAGGTATTTCCTCTCCTAGCTTCTCCCTTTCCCTCCCACAAAGTCTAAAACACACTCAGAATTCTGCAGGGGTGCATTTCTATTGTCCATGTCCAGGGACCCAAAAAGTCCAGAGAGCACACATGATCACTTCCCAACTTCCTTTTCACTACTCAGACTTAAGAACTGGAAAGAATACCAGCCTGAGAAAAGTAGATGGAGGCTGGAGAGAGGCTGGGGACTAAAGGCAAGAAAATAAGAACTAGTAGTAATTAACTTGATTCGGGACAAATATAACTGCCTCTATACAGTGTTGCTCTGAGTCGGAATCGACGGCACACAACACTATCCGTGTATTCAGGGGATGGGGCAAATCAGCAAGGTGGGAGTGCGCGCAGCCCCTTAAGCCTGCCGGGGGGGTTTCCCTTTTCCCAGGACCGGGTGAACAGGTGTTCAGGGCACAAGCGCATAATGTGACCCAAGTGCGTCACGCCACACAGATCCTAGGGGAAGGGAGCTGTCCTGGCACGTTCACCGGCCCCAACTGGGGAAATGGGCTGGCCGGGACCCCCGCCTCAGAAAGGCGTGGGGCCAAACAAGACAATAGGGCAATACGAAGGAAATGACAGAAGGAGGAAGATGAGCCCACAGATACCGGGGATAGGGACAGAAGAAGACAGATGGAGAACTGGGAGGAGCACGGAGGGGGCGTGGATCCGCTCTGGCCTTGGAGAGAGAATGCCCCAGATACACGCGCCGCCCCAGATCCCCCTTCCAGGCGCGGCGCGCGGGGACAGCCCCTCCCGCCAGCACCCGCCCCCGGCCCCGCACCGTGTTGTAGAACTCGGCGATGGCAGGCACGATGGTGTAGTTGTCCTCGCACCAGTCCACCTCCGAGCTGCCTGCCCACAGCTGGTCCCACCAGTGCGGTGTGCCCATGGCCCCTCTCGGGCATCGAGGCCGGGCTCCGGCTGCCAGGAAGAAGCCCCGGGGCACCGCTAGAAGCCAACGGCGCAAAGGTGGCTTTTATGCTGCTCGGAGCCGGTCGCCGGATGTGCGCCTCCAGAGCCAGCCTCAAGAGCTAAAACTCCGCCTGTGGGCCGGGCCCGCCCGCAGACCCGCCTCCCGGCCCCGCCCCGGGACCGGCCTGTGGGCCGCGCGCCGACCACGCCTACCCCGGGCCAGGATCTGCAGGTATCCCTGATGCCGCGATTCTCCTATCTTGGCTAGATGGCAAAGGCCTTGATGGTCATGGCCACCCCTACTCACGCCCACCTTCCCGACTCAGATTCGCAGGTGTCTCCCACTCGTGCAGCGTGCCAGAGCCCCTCCCTCGGCAAAAATTAAATAAAGACAAATCCAGGAGGAGCTCGGGGTCTCTAGGAGTCCGAGGACGTTTGCACTGATGCGCCCGCGCCACTTGTAGGGCGCCCGCGCTCACAAGCTAGGAAGATCCCCGGTCTCTCCGAGGCCGGCAGGGGCTTGCTTAATACGGCTCACCACAGTCTCCTGTTGTTGTTGTTGTTGTTGTTGTTATGTGCCGTCGAGTCGACCCCGACTCATAGCGACCCCTCCTTGGGTTTCCGAGGCAGTATCACTACGGAAGTAGGATTGCCCAACCTTCCTTCCGAGGAGTGGCTGGTGGGTTTGAACCACCAGCCTTCTGGTTAGCAGTCAAGTGCTTTAGCCACTACAGTCTCCTAGGACAGGAAAAACCTCCCAGGCCAGACCTCGCACTTAGCCTCTGCCACTTACTCCCCTGCGAAGTACTTCTGCAATTTCGAGTAAATTCCTGCCCTTCTTCCCCTGATTCCGGAATAAGGTTTTGTCTTCAATATGGGGGCTTAGACATAGCATCAACTTCAGCCATCCCAGCCTGCGGAGGATGCAATGTAGCAAATATGGCATCTCCATAACAATCAAGGTGCAAGGGATGACAACAAATGTATAGCACTTACTATGTGCCAGTGGCTGTTTGAAGTTTCCCCTATCCCACTCATTTAATCCTCCCAGAGGAGATCCTGTATGGTGGATCCTATCAACAACCCCATCCCAGCTAGTAAGTGTCAGAGCCAGATTCAAACTCAGGCAGGATAACCTTAAATTGAATGCTTATAGCTTCTATGTTCTGCTGCTGTAACTATTATTTCTAAAGCCAATCCAGTTTGGTCCCAGACTTGGTCCCAAGGTACCTAGAGAAGGTCAACCTCATCTTCTTTAATTTCTTTCTCTAGTGGCATCTCCATACGCCCCCTCCCCCTTAGGCAGTTCAGGACTCGGGGTCACAACAGGGGCAAGAGGCCCTGTTCAGCAACTCATGGTGACTGTCACTAGGATCTCCTTACTCAGGTCTGCATGGTGCCTGAAGGCCAGTAGCTCCTCAGGGGCTGCCCCCTTTGCAGGCCTAACTGCCCAGTGGGACCCTGGTGTTCTCAAGCCATATCCCAGTGTCTTGCTTCCATAGGTGCCCATACAGCCATTTGCATGTATCCCTATTTCCATTAACAAGGAACAAGGATGGGAATTGCAAGCCACAACTTCTCTCTTTTTTTTTTTTTTTTTGTTGTTGTTGTTATTGTTGTTACCTGCCATCTATCAGCCCCAACTTATGGTGACCCCATGCTGCCCCATTCTGTGCAATCCCCATGATTGGCTGGGGATCCTTATTCTACCTGATTCAACTATTCTACAAGTATTGATGCTGGCACTTTCTCGATTTTATCTGAAGGTGTTAATGGAAGGTTTTCAGACAACAAGCAACATGTTACTTTTCCAAATGGTCCTTATATGACCTGTTGACAGCAAAATAGGAGATAATGGTTGCTGAGTCATAGTCTGTGCACATTCAGATAACACATTCCAACTGTCACCTAGCCAGCAGAAATTATAAAATACCATCATTTGAAAGATGCATCAAGATTTCAGAGACGTTATAATGTGAAACGATGTGAGTTTTTGCACCTAAGAAATATAGGCTTCACTAAATGGCACATAGTAAATCTCCCCAAGTCTTGCTGAGGGAATGATGGGGGCTTTTCCTCCACAATCGGAATGCATATGATCAATGGAAGTTCTGGTTTACAAAGTCCAGCCATCTTGGTTTTAATTTAACTACATAAAGAGAAAAAACTAGTCACAAGCCATGTTGAGTAGCATGGTACAAGTTACCTTCCTCCAAAGTTGCCAATTTTGGTCTTCTTGCAACTATGTTAAAATTCTTCTGATATTTTCATCTACTGTATAAATTACTTTAAAATATATATATATATATATATATATATATAACCTTAGTAATTTAACAACAACAAAATCCACTGAAATTCACTCTTGGTGATCCCATGTGTTAGAACAGGACTGTTCCAAGGGTTTTCTTGGCTATAAGTTTTACACAAGGAGCCCTGGTGGTGCAGTAGTTAAGTGCTTTGCTGCTAACCCAAAAGTTAGTGGTTTGAACCCACCAGTTCTGTGGGAGAAAGATGTGGCCATCTGCTTTTATAAAGATTACAGCTGTGGAAACCCTTGGAGCAGTTCTTCTCTGTCCTATAGGGTCACTATCTTAGGCTGGGTTCTCTAAAGATGCAAAACTAGAGAAGCTTATATATGTATCTGAGAGATATATATGTATCTGAGAGAGAGAGAGATATCTCAAAGAAACGGTTCATGCAGTTGCAGAGGCTGGCAAGGCCCCAGTCCATGAGTCAGACATCAAGGTGAAGGCTTCTCCTGACTCATATAGCTGCAGAGGCTGACAAACCCAAGACTGGCAGGCAATAGAGCAGGCTGTTGGCTTCAGAGGCTGATGAATCCAAGATCAGCAGGTAAAATGGCAGGTTGTTGGCTCACAGGCTCTGAAGGCAACAGTCTCAAGATCAGCAGGCAATATAGCAAAGCACTGGTTCAGGTCCAGATGATGATGAGCCAGATGCAGGATCTTGAACAAAAAGCCAGGGAGCTTTGTCAGAACTTTGCCATATACATATACATATACATATACATATGTATATGGCAAAGTTCTGACAAAGCTCCCTGGCTTTTTTGTTCAAGATCTTGCATCTGGCTATTTATATATATACTGAAATATACATTGTGCAAAGGCATTTGATTGTGTGGATCATGACAAATTATGGATAACATTGAGAAGAATGGGAATCCCTGAGCACTTGATTGTACTCATGAGGAATCTGTA
>NW_006924608.1:6440-13068 GCF_000298275.1 Orycteropus afer afer
TAACCAGGAGGCTGGCGGTTCAAATCCACCAGCCACTCCTCAGAAGGAAGGTTGGGCAATCCTACTTCCATAGTGATAACTGCCTTGGAAACCCAAGGGGGTGTCGCTAGGAGTCAGGGCCGACTCTATGGCAAATAACAACAACAATATATACATATATACTGAAAGCAGGCCACACCCTGAAGGAAACACCCTTTCAACTAAATGACTGTCCATAGCAGATCTTATCATGGATGTGATTACATTGTATCAGATCTCTTCATGAAGGATGACTACACCATAACCATAACCGCTAAACCACTGAGCATCATGTCCCAGACAAGTTGACACACAACCTTAACTAGCACAGTCACTATGAATCAAAATCGACTCAAAGGCAATGGGTTTTGTTTTGTTTTGTTTTAATCTTTACAGAAATAGATCGCCATCTTACTGCTGGTGGGTTCCAACCACTAATCTTTAGGTTAGTAGCCAATCACAAACCATTTGTGCCACCAGAGACCTTCAACCTAACATTAAGCCCTATTGTTGCTGTTGTGGTGATCCCATGAACACCAGAATGGAAGATTACTCAATCCTGTGCCGTTTTTGGAAGTAGATCACCAGGCCTTTCTTCCTAGCCCATAGTCTAGAAACTCCACAGAAATCTGTTCATGGGCTGGGAATCAAACCCATGTCTCTTACATGGGAAAGCAGGAATTCTACCATTGAATCACCAATGCCCTATTTTCCTGTTAGTTTTTTTTCTTTTTTTCTTTTTTTTTCACAATTACGGGGTTTATTAGGGAAGTAACAGGTTACAATTCGGGATCAGAAACAACTCAGTTCTTCAATCAAGACAGATTCTTTTCAGTCATTCTGCATGCATGCTTCTTCTAGCCTCGGCCTCTTGGCCCTGTGGTCCCTTGGCCTCTGCCTTGCTTGAGCAAATGTTAACAAAGCTCTTTTAGCTGTGATGATAGGTACCCAAAGAGGCATTCCATTCCACCAGCAAACCTCTTTCCTGAGGGCACTCAGCTTTCTCACTCCATGGCCGGGAAGCCCACTGCTCTCTCTCGTGCAGTTTTTTTTCTTTTTTAAGAGTTTGTTTTACATTCAACATTAAGTATACATTTAGTTTCATTCCCCATTTACCATGCCCAATCCTAACCCAGTCTACTCTCCTCCCTGCCCAGTAACCTTCCCCCGTGCCCCTCATAGTTTTGCACTCCTGTTTGTCCTCCATGTGAATGTTGCCCCTCTGGTGTGTGGTATATTGCTCTACAGGATGTATTTCCATAGAGTATGTGGGTGCATCATCCTTGGTTGAGTAGTCTGCATGTACATCTTGTTAACTGTTGGGCTGAGAGTCAGACCCTGGGAGTAAGTTTTATTCCAGGCCCAGAATGTATTTCAGGCCCATAGTATGGGGGTCTCACCAGACTCCATCCAACCATTAATTCTGATCATTATTGAGTTTTTTTATTTTGTTCCATGTTTTTCCTCCCACTCTATCCAGGATCTCCAGATTTGATCCTGTCCTGAGTGGCTGGCATTGGTAACGGTCACCATTTACTTCTTATGGTCTCGAGGGCCATCATGTCCTAGGGCTGATTGCTTCCAAATGCCCTTGTGGGGTTTTTTTTGTTTTGTTTTTTGGTTTTTTTTTTTTTTTTTTGCACTCTTCTTCGCTTCTGATGCTAGGAGACCATTAGGTGCATCTTGCATGTCCACTTGGAAGCTTTTAAGACCTCAGTCCTACTTACCAACATACGATGAGGAACAAGGCTTTTATGTATTTTGTTGTGCCAATTGAGTCTGGTGTCCCCCAGTACTATGGTCCTGAGACGGTAGACCTATTGGATCTCTCACCTATAGTGTCTGGGTGTCTGAGGGATTACTCTGTGTCTATCTGCTATTGTTTCTGTAAGGATTGCAGGTATTTTGTATCACTTGTATCTGTGCAAGATTAGCCTCAGCTGAATTTATCCTTGGTCTAGAGTATACTCCTGTTCACTGATCCCCATCTGACCCTATCAGGTGTATATGTGTTTATCTGTAGCCTGGTGTTTGGTGTTAATGGCAATGCAGTATTGTGGACACATTGGTTGGTATTGTCATCTCTCATCTATCTCTTATGTGCACAACTCGGTGTCCTCCCTTTTCCTAATGTTATCATGGTGGTCACAGACTCTTTGCATACATCCCTCCTGTTACGCATGTCAGTGTGTGGGCTCCAACTAGCCTGGAATTAATCCTTCCCCTTCCCTCCCCACTCTGGTAACCTACTAAATGAGTTCCCTTTCCCAAGTAAACCCTTCTTTGTCTTTTTACAGTAATAGGCTCATACAGTACTTGTCCTTCTACGATTGACTTATTTCATTCAGCATGATGTCCTCCAGGCTCATCCATGTTGTGAGATGATTCGTGTATCCCTCATTGTTCTTTAATGTAGCATAGTATTCCACCGTGCACATGTACCATAATTTGGTTATTCACTCATCCGTGGATGGGCATTTAGGTTGTTTCCATTTCTTTGCTATAGTGAATTGTGCTGCGATGAACATAGGTGTACATATGTCTGTTTCTGTACTGTTTCTCACCTCTTTAGGACATATTCCTAGTAATGGAATTCCTGGGTCAAATGGTATTTCTATTTTCAGTTAGTTTTTGAGGCCCTTGGTTAACTCAGTGATTCTCAAGGAGTGGTCCCCAACAAGCAGCATTAACTTTGCCTAGGAACTTTTTTAAAATGTATTTTGTTGGGTCAACCTTTTGACTCAGAGACTCTGGAGACAAAGGCAGCAGTTGGTTTAACTTTACTTTAACAATCACTCCAAGAAATTTGGAAGTTCTTTGAGAACCACTGTTTTAGTCCATGTGTGGCAGGGGTAAAAATTCACTATGGACTGTCCATTTTGCTTCCCTGAAAAAAACAAATCCAACCAAAAACCAATCCAGCTGCTGCTTCCAAGGAAAGGAGGAAGAAAAGGAGCCCTAAGAGGAAGTCATCCTTCCCTGAGGTTCATTACTAGGGGACCAGGGGCTCAGAGTTTGGCCACTCACTTCTGCTGGAGGAAAACAAGAGAAGCTGACAAAGTTATGTTTGTTTCTTTTTCTTATCTAAGATGAAGTCTCCATGCTCAGAGTTGTGGGAGAAACCTACCAGAAGCAGAGCCAGGAAAACACTACTGTAGCCCCTGAAAGAAGGTGCCGCTTGCTCCGCAGAGGATAGCGCTCTCCAGTTGTTTACTGACAGGCCATCAGAGGCCACTTCCTGCTGTTGTTACTAGACAACCTCTTTAGAAGGGCCTCTTTTCTTTCTCTAATCTACACTAGAAAACCACAAGCAATGTTAGGACTGTTTATAAAAGTAAATAGGTTCTGATTGGAAGCCTGAAACTTGGTATATGCCTGAAGGCTATGGAATTTGTTAATTTGTGTTCTTACTGCTGGTTCAATGTAGAGAAGATGTTACTTTGTTGACTAACTGTAGTTTGCAGAGATTTAATAAGCAATTTTTGAACACCTGCTTTGTGCAGGACAATTTATTAAGAGCTGGAGAATAAAATGAACTGTTGTTCTTGGCGTCATGGAGGTTAGTCTCATAGAGACACACAAACCAGCTATCAGAATGTTGTTCTTAGTTACTATTGCGTCAGCTCCAATTTATGGCAACCTTATGTATAATACAACCAAACATAACCCAGTCTGGCATCACCTTCATGACTGTTGGTATGTTTGAGTCCATTGTTGTGGTTATTGTGTCACTTCACCTCATGAAGTGTTTCCCTTGTTTTTGCTGACCCTCTACTTTACCAACCATGATGTCCTTTTCTAGTGACTGGTCTATGTCAGGCTGGGTTCTTTAGAGAAGGAAAGCCAGTAAAGCTTATATATATATAGAGAGAGAGAGAAATTTATCCTAGGAAAATGGCTCACATACTTATAGAAGCTGACAAAGTCATATACTTTTATATATATATATATGTCATATACAAAGTCACATACTTATAGAAGCTGACAAGTCCCTAATTCCTGGATAAAACGTCAAGCTGGAAGCTTTTCCTGACTCATGCAGTGCAGAGGCTGATGAGCTCCAGGTTGGCAGGCAGTATACTGGCTTGTTGACGCTGGCGGATGATGAATCCAAGATCACCAGGCCGAAAGGTGGATTGTTTGCTCACTGACAGTTGTAGGCAGCACAACAGGATCCAGATCCACTGAAGACTCTGTCTTCCCAGGATGTCTATAAATACATATGAAACAGACCACACCCCTAGGAAAATTCCCTTTTGACAGATTGGCTGCTCAAAACATATACATCCGATCTCATCATGGGAATAACCACATCACAACTGTTTAAACCACTCAGAATCATGGTCCAGCCAAGTTCACTTACAACCCCAACTATCGCATGGTCTTATGATGGATCCAAACTAAATGAGCTTAATTCTTGCCACCTTTGCTTCTCAGGAGCATTGTGGTTGTATTTCTTCTGAGGCCATTAGAGTATAACATGATAATTGCTCAAATAAAGGCGTATACACAGCACAGGGAAGGGAGCCCAAGTCTGCCTGGAGAGAGGTGGGGGCGGCTCAGCAGAGGAGGTAGCCTCAGAGCTGAGATTTATAAGATAAAGAAGACCTTATCAGGGGGAGTAGGGAGGTGAGGGAATTCAACAGAAGGACCAGAGACTTGTCACAATGAGAAGCAGTCAGAGATGCACAGAGAGGAACAGTGTGCGGGGTTGACAGATAAGGGATGCAATACCACCTATGAAGCAGTCTTGCCAAAATACAAAACCTAAAAGTAGAGGGTCAGTGAAAAAGGGAAAGACCCTCAAAGAGATAGATTGATACAGTGGCTGCAACGATGGGCTCAAATATAGCAAGGATTGTGAGTATGGCACTGTACTGAGAAGTGTTTCATTCTGTTGTACATAGAGATGCTATGAGTCAGAGTCAACTCGATGGCACCTAACAACAACATAGTCTGCTACGCAAATGAGTGTCTACAACCTACCAAGAAGGGACTGGTCAGTTTCTAGCCCTGATAACACGCCTATGCCTTGAGATCGACCAGGAGTTTGCTTACATGTGCAGTCAACCCCACAGAGGTTAGCAAGCATAAAGAGCAGGAAGAAGAAAGGAGAAAGGAGAAAATGAAAGAGAGGCAGGAACACAGAAGGAGAGAAAACAAGAGGCAAGGAACCTCCTAAAGGAGCAGTAACACAAGACAACAAGAGTCTTGGAAGGGGCCCAGCGGCAGAGTCAGTGGTGACAGCAGGGAAGCTGGAGGCAGGGAGGCCTGTTCTGAGGTGGCTGAGAGGATCCCTGCATGGCTACGAGAGGGCACACGTGGCAGAGAGAAGGGCCTGCTTGCTTGCACAGCCCAGAGGAGCTGAAAGAACTGTCTTGCACTGAAGAAGGGAGGGATGTGCTCTCCACTTCCAGGGAGCCTTCCAGACTTTGCCTACCTGCTTCCTAATCTCGATCCTGAGTTGTAGCCTGGCAATCCTGATCAAAGTTGTACCCTGTTATTTCTTCAGTAAATCACTTAACTGTTTTTTTTTTTTTTTAATCAAACCTAAATCAGATTAAGACTCAAGCTTTGACCACCACCTTAACAGGAGTTGAGTCACCTGGAGAGCCTATATAAAATGCTCAAAATGCATTTCTAACAAACTCCCAGGTGATGGTGGTTCTGCCTGGTCTATGGGCCATATTTTAGTAGCAAGAGAACAGAAGAAATGACAAATACATATGCAATCAGTAAAATCTAGATAATGGGAAATCCTTCATGACAGACAACTCAATTTCTTAAACAAAACAAAAGATGAAATGAGGAGTTCCGGCAAGATGGCGGACTAGGCAGAAGGATTGCACAGACCCTCTTCAACAAAGAAAAGGGAAACCAATTAACACAGACACAGAAGATAATCTTGGACCCCTGAGCCTTGAAGGGAAGGATACAGAATTGAACTAAACCCCAATTAGCAGAAGAATTTGCGTGAAAATACCAAAAAAAGGAGACATACAGAGTTGCGGTCTGACAGCTAACTGAGTGACCCTGACAGTACAGGCGGCTCGGAGATTCCCGACTGGTGGTAGGACCTAAGAATTAACCTAAAAATCACCCGGCTAGCCAGGGACTGCACGGACTGTGCAAGGTGGCTGGGGAACAAACGGAGAAGGTGAAGAGAAAGGTGAGCTGAGCTGTGGACTTTTGCCAGTCCGGAGGACACCGCCATTTTGTAGGTTTAAAAAGCGGCTTGCCTATTTTGGATATTTAAAGAGACAGCGCTCTCGTAGATTCCTGTGGTGGTAGGACTTAAGAATTAACCTAAAAATCACCCGGCTAGCCAGGGACTGCATGGACTGTGCAGGGGGGCTGGGGAACAAACGGTGAAGGTGAAGAGAAAGGTGGGCTGAGCTGTGGACTTTTGCTGGGCCGGATGGCACCGCCATTTTGCAGGTTTAAAAAGCAGCTTGACTATTTTGGATATTTAAAGAGACAGCGCTCTCGCAGATTTCTGGGGCTTAAGAACACGCCTGCTTTCCAGCAACCCCAAGGACACTCGGGGCCTGCAAGACTGAAAAGGTACGACATGCTTCTTGTTACTACACCCTACACCTGCTTGGTGAAC
>NW_006924609.1:0-2319 GCF_000298275.1 Orycteropus afer afer
TGGGAATTCTGATCATTCACATAAACTTATAGGACCATTGTCTGCCAACCCTATATATGATCTTGGATACACTCCCCATTTCATAGACATACCTAATCATTTAGCCTGTCCACTTATCTATCCATCCATATACCCATGTTTGCCTTCACTGACAACACAGTACTATATGTGCAAAAGGGTTCATATGTGTTATCTGTACCTCCCATGTACCTCTCTATGTCTTTCTCATCCTCAATGCTGCCATATTGGTCACTCACATTTGGTACATTGCCCTTCTAAGAGGTTATCTTAACTTTGTTCCTTGTTAGTTCTATAATATATTGGGTCCATTTATAGCACATAAATATTTAGGAATATCGTGTTCCAGACCTATATACAGTCATGGGTATATTCCTGTTCTCCTACTCACAGCTGATTCTCTTGCTTGTCTACCTATGTATTCAGGCATTGATTAGTTTTGTTCTTACTGATAATACAGTACTGTGTTTTTGTTGTTGTTTGTTGTTATTACTGCTTATGCACCTCTCTTTGTCTTCATATTCCTTAGTGATATCATACTCATCACACGCTTTTGTTATATTGCCTTTTCCTTCACCCAAATCAACACCTATATCTTAATGAGCCAGCAAATTCCCATCTCCTTCCTTCTCATCCCTGATAAACAGCAAAGAAGATTTCCTTACATGTTTTCATTTTTGTTTTGTTGTTCATACATGTTTTCATTTTTCCATTTTGTTTGATTTTTCTGCAAATGGGTATCCAGCTTTACCAGCTCCATATGTAAAAGGGACTATCTCTTCCCCATTGGATGAGTTTTGGGTCCTTTTGAAAGATCATCTGTCCATAGGTAATTGTGGTTGTGAGGTGCCATTAAGTCATCTCTGACTCACAGGGACACTATGAACAACACAAGGAAACACTGCCCAGGCCTGCACCACCATCACTATATTTGCTATGCTTGAATTTATCATTGCAGCCACTTGCCAATACATCTTGTTGACGAGTTTCCCCTTTTCCGTTTACCCTCAACTTTACTAAGCATGATATCCTTCTCCAGGGACTAGTCCCTTCTGACAACATGACCAAATTTCCTGAGACAAAGTCTGACCCTTCTCATTTCTAAGGAGCACTCTGGCTATACTTCTTTGCAGCACAGGTTTGTTCATTTTTAGAGCAGTCCATGGTATTTTCATGGGAGCTCTGGTAGCGTAGTGCCTAAAGCACTTGACTGCTATCCAGAAGGCTGACAGTTCAAACTCACCAGCCACTCCTTGGAAGGAAGATGGGGCAATCTACTTCCGTACTGATACTGCCTCGGAAACCCAAGGAGGGGTTGCTATGAGTCAGGTCTGACTCAATGGCACATAACAGCAACAACAACAACAACATGGTATTTTCAGTATTCTTCATTAATATCACAATTCAAATGCATCAATTCCTCTTCTGTGTTCCTTATTCACTGTTTGTCATTCACATGCATCAGAGGCTATTGAAAATACCATGGTTTTGGGCAGCCACACCTTCCTCTTCAAAGTGACATCTTTGCTCTTTAACGAGTTAAAGAGGCTTTTTTCAGTAGATTTGCTCAGTGCATTAAGGCATCTGATTTTTTGATTGCTTCTTCCATGGGCTTGGATTGCAGTTCCAAGCAAAATGAAATCTCTAACAACTCCAATCGTTTCTCCATTTATCAAGATGTTCTTTATTGGCCCAGTTGTAAGGACTTTTTTTTTTTTTTTAATCTTGAGATGTAATCCATATTGAAGGTTGTAGTCCCTGATCTTCATTAGTAAACACATCAAGTCATTTTCATTTTCACAAAGCAAGGTTATGTCACCTGTGTAACACACATTGTTAACAAACCTTTCTTCAATTCTGAGGTTGCTTTCTTCTTTATATAGTCCAGCTTCTTGGATTATTTGCTCAGAATACAGATTGAATAAGTATAGTGAAAGAATACCCCCCTGACACATTATTGATATTGCTCTGTAATTTACACATTCTGTTGGATCACTATAGGGGGATGTATGTATCTATTTCTGAATTCTTGATTCTGTTCACTGGTCTATGAGTCTATCATTATATCAGTACCAAGCTGTTCTGAACGCCATGACCATATAGTAAGTTTTGAGATCGGGAAGTGTGCTTCTTACTTGTCTTCTTCAGTAACCACTCAGAAGTAAGGTTTGGCAATCCTACTTCTGTAGTGATACTGCCTCGGAAATCCAAGGAGGGGTCGCTATGAGTCAGGGCTGACTCGACGGCACATAACAACAACAACAACAGTGCTTTGTTTATCAGAGTTCTCTTTACTTTCCT
>NW_006924609.1:2699-4771 GCF_000298275.1 Orycteropus afer afer
AGTCTCATAACTTCTTGTATTAGTGAGGTTTTGTTGTTTTCTTTCCATAGGTCTTTTGTGTGTCTGGTAAGATTTATTCCAAATATTTTATCCTCGTGGAGCTATTGTAAATGGTATTATTTTCCTTGTCAGAGATCTCTTTGTTAATGTATAAGAAACTAGCTGAGTTTTGTATGCTGATCTTATATCTTGCCACTTTGCAAAAGCTATCAATTAGTCCCAGCGGTTTTCTTACTGAGTTTGTTGTTTTTTCTATGTACAGGATCATGCCATGTCAAATAGAGATAGTTTTTACTACTTCTCTGCCAATTTGGATGCTTTTTCTTTCTCTTTCTTGCCTCATTGCCCTGGCTAGGACTTTCAATACGGTGTTGAATAGAAGTGGTGATAGAGGGCAATTTGTCTGGTTGCCATTCACAAGGGAAATGTTTTAACTTTCTTACCTTTGAGAATAATGATGGCTGTTGGATTTTCATATATGCCTTTATCATGTTGAGAGATTTCTCCCATTTGGATTTTCCTGAGAGTTTTTATCAGAAAGGGTTGTTGGATTTTATCAAATGCTTTTCAACATCAATTGATATTATCATGTGCTCCTTTTCCTTTAATTTATGTGATGAATTATATTGATTGTTTTTTGAATGTTGAATCTTCCTTGCATACCTGATACAAATCCTTCCTCATGATAGTGTATTCTTTTTTTTCATGTTATTGAATTCTATTGGCTAGAATTTAGTTGAAGATTTTTGCATCTATATTTATAAGGGATATTGGTCTGTAGTTTTTCTTTTTAGTGGTGTTTTTGCCTGGTTTTGGTATCAGGATTATGCTTGATTCATAACATGAATCTGGGAATATCACAGAATATTGGAATAGTTATGTAGAACAGGTGTCACCTCTTTTCCAAATTATAGAATTCTGCAGAGAAGCTGTTGGGCTAGTCTTTTTTGTGTCTGTTGGGAGGAAATAATTTTTTTTTTTTTCCTAAGTGATCAACTAAATTTCTTCTTTCCTGTGGGTCTGTTCAAATTTTCGAATTCAGTCTGTGTTAGTTTATGGAGGTCTTATGTTTCTAGAAATTTGTCCATTTCCTCTAGATTTTCAAATTTGTTAGAGTATAGTTCTTCATAGCATTCTGCTAAAAAAAAAAAACGCTCAATGCTGTCAAGTTAGGTCGGACTCATAGTGGCCCCTCCTTGGGTTTCCAAGGCAGTATCACTGTAGAAATAGATTGCCCAACATTCCTTCTATGGGGTGGCTGGTGGGTTTGAACTGCCAGCCTTCTGGTTAGCAGTCTAATGCCTTAGACACTATACCACCAGAGCTTCCAGTATTCCGCTATTATCCTTTTTATTTCTGATGGTTCTATTAAGGTGTCATCCATTTCATTTGTTATTTGTATTATTTTCATCTTCTCTTTTTCTTCCTCAGTTAAAATTGCCAGAGGTTTATCAATTTTGTCAATCTTTTCAAAGAACCATCTTCCAGTCTTGTGGATTTTTCCTGTTGCTTTCTGTTTTCTGCTTCACTTATTTCTGCTCTGATCATTGTCAGTTCCTGTCTTCTGGAGACTATAGGATTCTCTTGTTCTTTTTTGTAATTATTATAGTTGTTAGGTTGAAGTGTGGCTTTTGATTATTTCTCCTTTTATTACATGTGTATTTGACGCTATACATTCACTTCTGAGTACTGCTTCACTGTATCCCAAAAGTATTGGTATGTTGTGCTTTCATTCTCATTTGTTTCCAGGAACTTTTTGTTTCGCACTTTATTTATATCGGGTAGTTCTTGAGCAGTGTGTTGTTCAGTTTCCATGTATTTGATATTTATTTTTTCCCTCATCTTCTTATTATGAATTTCTAATTTTATAACATTGTGATCTGAGAAGATGCTTTAGAATATTTCAGTGTTTTAATATTTATAGAGGGTTTTATTGGTGGCCTAACATATGGTCTATTGTGGACAATGACCCACGTACACTGGGGAAGAAGGTGAATTAATGTTTTTGTTGGGTGGAATGTTCTGTATATGTCTATGAAGTCAGCTGATGGATTGTGTTGTTCACATCTTTT
>NW_006924609.1:8899-10302 GCF_000298275.1 Orycteropus afer afer
CAAGAGAGCCAAAATATGATCTTGAATATATCCCTCCTGAATTTAGAGATCATCTAAAGAATAGATTTGATGCATTGAACACCAATGACTGAAAATCAGAAGAATTATGGGAGGATATCAAGAACATTATCCATGAAGAAAGCAAGAGATCACTAAAAAGATGAGAAAAGATGAGAAGACAAAATGGATGACAGAAGAGACTCTGAAACTTGCCCCTGAGTGGAGAGTAGCTAAAGCCAATGGAAGAAATGATAAGATAAAAGAGCTGAAGAGATGTCAAAGAACAGCTTGAACAGACAAAACCAATTGCTATAATGAAATGTGCAAAGACCTGGAGTTTGAAAACCAAAAGGGAAGGACACGCTCAGCATTTCTCAAGCTGAAAGAATTGAAGAAAAATTTTAAGCCTCGAGTTGCAATATTGAGAGATTCTATGGGCAACATATTGAATGATGCAAGAAACATCAAGAGAAGATGGCAGGAATACACAGAATCACTGTACCAAAAATAACTGGTTGATCTTCATCCATTTCAGGAAGTGGCATATGATCTAGCACCAATGGTACTGAAGGAGGAAGTCAAAGCTGTAATGAAGTAATCTGTGAAGAGCAAGGCTCCAGGATTTGATGGCACACTGATTGAGATATTTCAGCAAACGGATGCTCCACTGGAGGCACTCATTCGGTTATGCCAAGAGATTTGGAAGACAGCCACCTGGCCAACTTACTGGATGATATCCATATTTGTACCCATTCCAAAGAAAGGTGACCCCACAGATTGTGGAAATTATAGAACAATATCATTAATATCACACACAAGTAAGATCTTACTGAAGATAATTCAAAAACTTTGCAGTAGTATATTGACAGACAACTTCCAGAGGTGCAAGGTGGATTCGGAAGAGGACATGGAACAAGGGATATCATAGCTGTTGTCAGATGGATCTTGGCTCAAGGCAAAGAATACCAGAAAGATGTCTAATTGTGTTTTATTGACTATGCAAAGACATTTGATTGTGTGGATCATGACAAATTATGGATAACATTCAGAAGAATGGCAATTCCTGAACACTTGATTGTACTCATGAGGAACCCATATCTTGACCAGGAGGGTGTCGTGTGAACAGAACAAGGGGACATTACATGGTTTAAAATCAGGAAGGGAGTTCATCAGGGATGTATCCATTCCCTATACTTATTCAATCTATATGCTGAGCAAATAATTCAAGAAGCTGGACTATATGAAGAAAAATGTGCCATCAGGATTGGAGGAAGAATCATTAATAACCTGAGATACGCAGATGATACAACTTTGTTTGCTGAAAGTGAGGATGACTTGAGGCACTTACTGATGAAGGTTGAAGAATACAGTCTGCAGTATGGATTACGTCTCAATATAAAGAA
>NW_006924609.1:12792-14174 GCF_000298275.1 Orycteropus afer afer
CCTCCTTGGGTTGCTGAGGCAGTATCACTACAGAAGTAGATTGCCCAACCTTCCTTGTGAGGAGTGGCTGGTGGGTTTGAACTGCCAGCCTTCTGGTTTGCAGTCAAGTGCCCAAATTTAGGGGTCCAACTATATGGCATAAATAGACTCTCAAGCATAACCCAAAATGCACAAACAGCAAAAGAGAAACTAAATGATTGGGACCTTCTAAATATCAAATTTCTATATGCTTCCAAAGACTTCTGCAAAGGAGTCAAAAGAGAAGCCACGGATTGGGAAAAAATATTTGGCAATTTTCTGACAAGTGACTTTTATCTCTAGAGTTTATAGAAAACTCCAACACCTCAATAACAAAAAGAAAAACAACCAATTAAAATATGGGCAGAATACATTAATAGACACTTCACCAAGGAGGATATTCAATCGGCCAACTAACATATGAAGAAATGCTCAAAATCATTAGCTATTAGAGAGATGCAGATCAAAACAACAGTGCGATACCATCTTGCTCCAGCACTAGTAGCAAAGTTCATCAAGACAGAAAATAACAAATTCTGGTGAGGATGTAGAGAGATTGGTACTCTCATACACTGCTGGTGAGACTATAAAATGGTACAACCATTGTGGAAAGCAGTATGGTGATTCCTTTAAAAGTTGGAATTAGAAGTACCATTTGACTGAGCCATTCCATTACTAGGTATATATCCTAAAGAAGTGAGCTCAAAGACAAGAACAGATATATGCACACTCATGTTCATCACAGCACTATTTACAACAGCCAAAAGATGGAAACAACCTAGGTGTCCATCAACTAGGAATGAATAACCAAACTATGGTACATACACACAGTGGACTACTGTGCAACACTAAAGAATAATGTAGACTCTGCAAACCACATAACGTGGATGAACTTGGAGTATATTATGCTGTGTGAAATACATCAATCTCAAAAGGACAAATATTTTATCAGTCTGTTATTGTTAAAGTTAAGGAAAGGGTTATCTATGGAAGGAAATTTTTTTGTTGATTACCAGGGGTGGGAGGAGAGGGTGGGGAACACTGTTAGATAGATAGAAATAAGTATTGATTTGGGTGAAGAGAAGTGCAATGTATCAAATGTGAGTGATCAACATGTGGCATTGAGGAAGATGAAGAAGTAGAGAGGTACATAGGAGGTACAGACAGCAAAGATGAACCCTTCTGCACATACAGTAGTACTGTATTGTCAGTGAAGGCAAACATGGGTATATGGGTGGGTAGATGGGTGGACAGGCTGAACTATTAGATATGTCTATTGTGATAGTTGAAGATGTGTCAACTTGGCTGGACTTCACTTGTGAGTGGTGGTTCCCATGATGGATCACATGACTGCATCCTAAGCG
>NW_006924610.1:0-8569 GCF_000298275.1 Orycteropus afer afer
GGACCATTCCCTGGAGAAGGATGTCATGCTTGGTAGGGTGGAGGGTCTACGAAAGAGGGGGAGGCCTTCAATGAGATGGATTGACATGGTGGCTGCAATGATGAGCTCAAGTATAGCAGGGATTGTGGGGCTGGCGCTGGATAGGGCAGTGTTTCGTTCTGCTGTGCATGGGGTCGCTATGAGTCGGAAACGACTCGACGGCACTTAACAACAACAACAACATTCTAAGGTAACTATGGATTAACTCTGCTTCATCAACACACCCTGGTGTTTTATCTAAGTGGTTGGCTTTATGTCCCTTAAAGCAACAATCAGTCATTACTAAAAATGACATATTTAAAGTGATGTACTTCATTGACATATTAAAAAAAAGTTACATATAGTAATTAGAAAATACTAATTGAATAATTAAATTCAAAAGTCCTCTAGAAATGCAAAAAAAGAAATAACAGTATCTTGGAAAGGGGACAGAAAATGGAATCTAAGAGATTAAGAAACTGCCAAGGGCAGATACAAGGGGAACATTTTTCACACGAAGTTTAGTCAAGAAGGAACAAAAATGGTGCCTTGTCATACATATTTAAACATCACTTCAAATGTATTTTGCTATTTTCTAAAAATGTCATGAAAATTTTTGTAAGATGCACTGTTCTAAAATTATTTATACTCAACTAAAATATTTCTTTCCTTTGAAAATATCTTTTACTAATTTTCATGTGTAAGAGACACTTAAGACCAAAAACTAGAGGTAAACCAGAGAAAGTAATGTTTTTTCCATGTTGTCTAAAACCCCTGTCCCAAAAAAAGCCAAAGGCAACAGTCAATGTCATACAGATCTAGGACATACTTACAAGATCATCCATCTGCAGACTCTAGAGTCAACCCAAAAAATCTACAGATTTCTAGGCAGGGCTTTATAATGACTGAAGCATCTGGCCTCTGTCATCTTGCAGTTTTGGCAACACAAAGTCCTAAAGTCAAATAAATAAATGTTAAGATGGAAATCAACTCTCTTTTTTAGAGGATCTCAGCTGGACAATTTCCTGAAATCCTTCAATGAGATTCAATCTCTCAATCCTTTTTTTAAAAAAAAAAAAAATTGTGTTTATTTCACACAATATTGAGTCACAAGATTAAAGACCAGATGGATCTTAAAGGAATATCATGCTACCACTTTGAATGCCCCTTGGCAAGACTTTTTTTTTTTTTTTTTTCCTGCTCTTTCTTACTGCAAATCATTCTTAATGATTCAGCTAAATTCCTATTAAGGAGCCGTGGTGGAAAAACAGATAAACAGAAGATCCATGGGAGAAAAATATAGTAATCTACTTCTGTAAAGATGACAATCAAGAAAAATCCTAAAGGGAAGTTCTACTGTCACATGAAGTCACAATGGGTTGAAATTGACTCAATGACACACAACAATTAATTCCGATTATCTCCATGAAACTTCTACAAAACTGTAGCCTTAAAGATCCCTTCTCAAAGGAAATTAAAGATGCATGGAAACAGTCCATTGGACTAACAGACCATGAGAACCTCACCTTGTACGACCCTGAAAACAGAAGAATTGGATACCAACGCCAACTACTTTGAAAGGGATCAAAATTGGAGATCATGGATAGAGTGGGGAAAAAATGTAGAACAGAATTAAAAAACTTTAAAAAAGGACTAAGATTATTGGTTGGATAGAAACTGGTGAATCTCCAACAATATGGCCCCTAACCATCCTTCGGGCCTGGAAATTGGACTCACTCCTATGGCTTAACTCTCATCCAAGTAATAGGTCTATGAGCTGAAGGTTGTATATTGGTTAAGGCATTTGCTAATCAAAACTTTGGTGGTTCAAACTTACCACCTTTCCACAGAAGAAAAATGAGGCAGCTTTCTTCTATAAAGATTTACAGCCTTGGAAACCCAATGGGAGTCGCTATGAGTCAGAATTGAGTCAATAGCGGTGAGTGAGTGACGAGCTGAAGAACTGCACCAGGGAGATGCACTCTTTAGAACAACTCAACCATGGGAAATCAGAAGGGTAGCATTACACAGGGAGAAAGCTAAGGAGGCAGAAATGCATAGGAAAGGACACAGGCAAAGGATAATTACAGGGAGAAAGTGGGAAAAGAGCGATTACATTGTAATCAGTATCAGAAAACAAAATGTGTATGAACTGTTGAATGTAAAACAATGTGCTTTGTAAAATTTCACCCAAATCACAATACAAAGTTAAAAAATAAACCCAAAATCCACAAGGCAGTTTTACTACATACTAAAGGGTTATTATGAGTCCTAATCAACTCAATAGCAGTAGTTTTGGTTGGTTTTTAATAAGTTAAATAAACCTTTGAAATGTGCTCAATGAAATAAAAAGATTGCTTCTCACCTGAATTCCTGCTGTCTTTGCTATGATCACCCTTAGACTCTTAAGCATGTACTGTCTTATAAAATCTCTTGAATTTAAATATTTTTATATATTTATACACACACACACACACACACATACTGATATGTTCCTAAATAGCACAAACAATTTGCACTTGACTGCTAACCAAAAGGTGGATGATTCAACCATCTCTGTGGTACCTGAGAATAAAGATGGGCATTCTGCTTTCATTAAGATTATAGCCAAAACTGCAGCAGTATTCATAATAGCAAAAAGATGGAAACAACCTAAGTGCCTGTCAATAGATGAATGGATAATCAAATCGTGGTACTTATAAACAATGGAATACTATGCAATATTAAAAACAGTTAAGAATCTGTGAATTACCTCATAATGTGGAAGAACTTGGAGGACATTATGCTAACTGAAATAAGTCAATCAAAAAGGACAAATATTGTATAAGTCTATTATTATAAAAAGTGAAGGGAAAGTTTACAAAGGGAGGAAATTTTCTTTGTTGGTTACGAGGGATGGGAGGGAGGGGAGGGAAAACTGCTGACTAGTTATGAGACATGTGGTGATTTGGGTGATGGGAAAGGCAATATAAAAATAGTGTGAGACCAGTACAATATCATTAAGGAAAAGGAGGACACAGAGAGGTGCACAAGAGGTACAGACAACAAGGATAAATAGTATTACATATACACAAAGATAAACACTACTATATATATAATACTGCACCATCAGTAATAACAAATGCTAATCTATGGGTGGGAGCTCTGGTAGCATAATGGCTAAAGCACTTGACTGCTAACCAGAAGGCTGGTGGTTCAAACCCACCAGCCACTCCTCGGAAGGAAGGTTGGGCAATCCTACTTCCGTAGTGATACTGCCTCGGAAACCCAAGGAGGGGTCGCTATGAGTCGGGGCCGACTCGACGGCACATAACAACAACAACAACAATCTATGGGTGGATACATAAGTAGATAGGCATGAAGATAAGGTATGTGTAGGTAAATGGGAATATACTCTTGACCATACATAGGTTTGGCAGATGGTACTCCCACACACATATTTGCATGTCTTACAAAAATGTCCGTATATATTATAGAGCTAACAGGGGACAAAGTTAGGATAACTTCTTACCCACAACCAAGTACCTTGAGGGAATGAGTCACTGAGCCTGGGGTCTCAAGACCCTGGTTACAGAGATATCAAGCCCAATTGACACAACAGTACACAATTATACAACATAGTTCTACATCCTACTTTGGTGAGTAGCAACGAGGACTTTAAAAGCTTACAAGTGGCCATCTAAGATGGAACTATGTGTATTCTCGTCCCGAGCAAAGGAGAGTAAAGAAAATCAAAGGCAGATGGAAACAATTAATCCAAAGGACTAATGAATAATTGGAATCTTAGCCTACAGGACCTTGAGACCAAAAGAACTAGATGGTGCCTGGATACTAATGCCAACCACTCAGAAATGGATCAAAATTGTTGTTGTTGTTGTTGCTGTGTGCCGTGGAGTTAGCCTCGACTTATAGCACCCCCTCCTTGGGTTTCCCAGGCAGTATCACTACAGAAGTAGATTGCCCACCTTCCTTCCGAGGATCTAAATTAGAGATCCTGAATAGAGTGGGAGGAGTGGGAGAAAAATACGGAGCAAAATCCAAAACCATACAAAAAAACAGGATTACTGGTCACATAGAGACTAGTAAAACCCTGGAGTCTTTGGCCCCAGGTTACCTTTCAGGTCTGGAATTGGACTCACTCTTGTGAGTTAGTATTCAGCCAAACAATAGACAGGTCTAAGAGCAGAACAACTACACCAGGAAGATATACTCCTTAAAAGAGTTAACCATGGTGAATCAGAAGGGCAGCATTTCCACAGGAGGAAAGCTAGACAGGCAGGAAGCCACAGGTAAGGACAAAAGGAAGGGGTAAAAAAAGGGAGGTTATGGGAGGAGAGCTGTTTCATTGTGGGGAAGGTAATCAGTATCATAAAATAAAATGTGTATGAACTGTTGAGTGTTAAATTATTCTGCCTTGTAAAAATTAATTCACAATTAAAAAAAAAAATGTAGCCAAGAAAAACCCTGTGACCTTGTGGAGCAGTTCCATTTTGTAACACATGACATCCCCATGAGTCTGTATTGACATGATGGCAATGAGTTTGGTTTTGGTCTGTTTTATCATGTATTGAATACTTACTATAGTTTAAGCCCTGTTCAAATGTCATCACATGCTTGAACTCATGTATTCAGCACAAGAAATCTAAGAAGTAGAAAGCATCATCATCTTCATTTTCCAAAGAAAGAAACTGGGAACACTATTTTCTTTATGCTCATTAAAATGTTTTCCAGTTATGTAGCTATTCATGTCTTGTTTCCTGCAATAGTTTATAAGATCTTTGACAGCTGGAACCAGTGCCATGTGGTTCTGCATTACTTGGAAAGTCTACAGCACAAAGTCTTGCACACAATATTTATTCACATGTGCCAATGTGTTTTGATTTGATATTGAAAAGACCAGAAAGGTAACACTTACTTAGAAAAAATATACCCTCTACAAATGACTGACATTTGAGTTTAATATTGACTTGGAAATAAAATTCAAGCTGCATTCATATTAGGTACTACAACCAAATACCAAATGAATATAAATGGGAGGCATTTCCACGTCTGCTATTCTTTTGGTATTTCCTGCATGAACATGAGCAGGATAGAAATAGTTAGAAAGGCAAGATCCCTCATTGTAAAACAATGATGCTGACACCAGGGTTCAGTGCCATTTCATGAAAGGAACTGTAAAGGCAGGAGTGGGGAACAGGCTGAAAATTCAGACAGAAAAGAAAGGAAGGGGGGACAAAAAGACAGATATTCACATTCTATGGACTAAAAATCCAGGAAAAAAAAAGAATAAGAAGCCAGTCTGACAATTGATAGAATTTCTAATGCAGTCAACCTAAGCTTCAATATTTATTCCAAGAGGAAAATTGAACCTCAAGTTGAAAAACAACTCTCAGCTCAGATTCTCTGTCCAAATGCACATGCATTTACATTTATGGGTGACTGTGTGGCTATTTTTAAATTCTCAGCTCTAAAAGCTGCAAGACTGTAAATAGACTCATTTTAGCCATTTTATCAAATTGTATTAGCTTTCCTTCTATGCCAATCTCCAAGACTGACAAAGTTCAGATGTGCAGAAAATGTAAATTACTTCTTTTGATAACAGAACTGGTAGATTCCAGACCCAACAATCAGCTCATGCTTATTTCTGAGAGTTTGTTGAATGAAGCCTGGTCAAAACTTTCTGCTAAAGGAGTAAATTTCAACTAAAGGAGCCAGTGGAATGTAGTACTCTAGATCAGAGAAGAAAAAAAAACCATTGTAGTTGTACCATGTAGTGTCTCAGGACAAATTGCCTGTGTGCTGGGTGGAGAGAGCATAGTGGGCAAAGCTGAGAATGGAATACACCTCTCTCTCTGTAAGAAATCATGTTTAGTTGATGGTGGTGTCTGTTATGGACTTTGAGACAGTATGTTAAGGATCACTGACAAGCTAGTCAATTCTTCCATGAGTTTCTATGGCTTCTTGCAAAGGTACTGATGCTGACCTAGTCCCTCAAGACTGAATTCTCAAGAGAAGATTTCATTCCTACTTGCCATACTCCTCAATGTCATACAGAAGTGGTGAGATGATATACACATTTTAATTATTTATTGTCTCCTCAACAACCATAACCTTAACATCTCCAGATGACCCTGCATTCAGAAGAGTAGAACCTAGCATTCTCCATTTAGGAGAAAGTTAATCACAGGTTAAGAGAAATAAACAGAGACATTAAAATTGTTGGCTTATAAGTTTAAAACTCTCTGCAGTCTACCTTAAGATAGGAAAGATTTATAGAGAAGTCAGGCTACATTTCCATGCCAACCCTTATGAACTCATCCTGGAAAAGGGACCCGGTTACCTGGGATAAAGGGAAGAAGTGCAATAAAAATCAAGACAAATAGATGATGTGATGAAGAAATTCTGCCTTGGTCCCTCTCTCAGGCCCAGTGTGTGTGATGACTATAGAACCTCATTTAGGTTTAACAATTTTAGAGTAGAAGGAAATCATGGTCCATATTCTGCATGAAAATTTGGGAGGAGTATTACCCTATGCCCCTGTTTTGCTGTATATATGAGTCATCTTATACAGATCCAGAGAAACATGAAAACATTCCCATTTCCTGATCAGGGATGTAGCATCAATTGAGAGAATGAGCTAGAGTCAAATAGTCAAGGTTAAAACAAAAGGGGGAAGGGATGTTGATGGATGATGTGCAACACATTTTTAGGACCACATTAGAACTTGAGGGGATAACTGGACACCTCAGCAGAAACTAGAGAAAACATAATCAAAACTACAAAGGAAATGTTCACCTCTCCTAAAAGTTATTTTGAAAACCTTACTTCATGGCACTGCTTAAACGTACTCAGCTCTCCAACCCTCCCTGACTTTTGGCCACCTGCTCAATGGAGAACTTTGGTCACAACCAGCATGGCCTCTTCTATTAACACCATGTGCTATCTTAGTCTCATTTAGCTACAGGTTGGGCTGCCACATAGCCTCCATCCCACCTATCTCAAAAAGAGTCACACACCATCTCTGAATTGCATGTCTCATCCCAAAGACCACAGAGGCTCTGCTTTCTCTTTTCCAGATGCAAGTCAAACACTGAACAATAAATTTGGCATGCAGATTCCCCAGCAGCTACCTAGAAGAGCTATTTGACAAAACCTACAAGGACAGAGAAAAGTTTGACCAATGGGAGAGAGCCACTGGTGTTTATTAGTAAAACTATAGCTAGCTCTGCAATCTGCCAGTTTTATTTTCTTACTTCCCTCCCTACCTCACTTCATTTTTCCCCTCACTCCTACAGTCCAGAGATTGCACAGTGGACTGAAAGATTAGGATGCAACCTTTGTCTCATATTCTGTTTCCTCCAGAGTCTGGACTATGGTCCTGATATCTTAGAATTAACTCCAAGAAGGAATAAAGAAGGAAAACAATTCAAAATTAGACTTAAACAACAAAACAGTTGATTTAGACAGAGTGTAGCAGTCAGAATGAGACTGGGAGGCTGACAGAGGAACTTAACCCACAGAAAAAACAGTTACATTTCCATATATCTGACTTTGTGGCTTATGAATATAACAATGTTATCTAGGAACATTAAGAAATTTAAATTTCACAAAAATTCTTTGTCTAAGCGCTTGAAACACTTACTTGTGACTCAAACTTAAGGACAATCTTTGAAGTACAAAAAAAAAAAAAAAGGAGAAAGAGTAGTATGCTTTATGTCTAAACTAAAAATATATAGCAGCATACCCACTTTTCTGTGCCATTCATTCTTGTTTTATGGTAGAACCAAGCAGTATAACCAGTATCTAAGTACTTAAAATAGAGGTTAAAAGCATAAATTCTGGTGTCTAACGTATTCAGGCCACTCTTAGGTCTTCAACTAATGAGCTGTGAGCCTGTGGGCAATCTATTTAGCCTCTCAGTCTTCTAATTCATAAATGGATACAAGAGTACATACTTGTGAATCTGATGATGGTGGAATAGGCAGACAAACTACACAGAACCTCTTCAACAAAGAAAAGGGAAACTAATTAACACAGATACAAAAGATAATCCTGCAGTCTTGAGCTTTGAAAGGAAGGATACAGAATGTATATTTCTGTTGGCTTTGTAAAGTATTTCTTTAAATATTTTCTCTCATTTATTGCCTGTCTTCTTTTTTTCTCTCTACTTTTGGTGATTGCTCCTGTGTGTTTATAAGATGTATTTTTTGTCCATTTGCTCTTACTTTTTACATGTTTTTTTTGATTGTTGTTTTTGTCTGAGTGGGAGACAGCAATCATGCCCATACAACACAAACACACCTACACCTCCTGAAGCACCACTTACTCAGTGAGAGCCACCACTTCCTTCTGCACCAACTGGCCAGTGATATTCAACAACCAAGAAGAACCTGACTCAACCTTAACTGTTCATAATAGACAGTTAACAGATCTGTGCACCCAGTCTCATTATCTATTACACCCACCAGGAGACAGGTGGTGAGTGCTTAAGTGCTGCCAACTAGCAAACAGAGGAGCACAGTACTCTGCTTACTCATATACACCCCCCCCC
>NW_006924610.1:10194-12910 GCF_000298275.1 Orycteropus afer afer
TATATATATATTATACATAGTAAAAAACAGCAACAAAGGAAGTGATAATGCAATTCATAAACAAAATGAACTCATCACAGAAAATTATATGGAACAAAAAAATGAGGAACGCTGAGGAAAAAAAAAATGACAAAATGACAGCAACTAACAAATACTTGTTGATAATTACACAGAATGTCAATGGATTAAATGCACAATACAAGCAATGGAGGGTTACAGATTGGATAAGAAAATATAACCCATCAATATGCTGTCTACAAGAAACACACCTTAGAGACAAAGACAAAAATAGATTTAAAACAAAGGTTGGAAAACATATATCAAGCAAATGGCAAACAAAAAAGAGCAGGAGTAGAAATATTAATTTCCAATAAAACTAACTTAAAAACAAAAACTACCATAAGAGACAAAGAAGGATATTATATAATGATGAAAGGGTCAATCAAACAAGAAGATATAATAATAAATATCTATGGCTCCAATGAAAGAGTCCCAAAATACATAAACCAGACTTTAACAGAACTGAAAAGACAAATGGAGTAGTCCACAGTTGTAGTAGGAGACATAAATACACCACTTTCAATCAAAGAAAGAAACTCAACAAAGACACAGAAGTACTAAACAATACAATCCACCAACTTGACCTTATAGACATCCACTGAACACTTCATCCCAAAACAGCACAATATACATTCATTTCCAGTGCCCATGGAAAAAGCTCCAGGATTTACCATATGTTAGGCCATAAAGCAGGCCTCAATAAATTTAAAAACACTGCAATACTGTAAATTATCTTCTCAGATCACCATGCTATTAAATTAGAAATCAACAATAGGAAGATCAATGGAAAAAGAGCAAACACATGGAAACTGAACAACATCCTCCTTAAGAACGACTGGGTAATAGAAGAAACAAAGATAAAGTTAAAAAATTTGTTGAATCAAACCAGAATGAAAAGACAACATACCAAAATCTTTGGGACACAGCAGTGATCAGAGGTGAATTATAGCAATAAACACACACACTGAAAAAGAAGAAGAGCCAAAATCAATGCTTGAAACCATCATCTCCAACAATTAGAAAAGGAACAGCAAGAAAAGTCTACAGTCACCAGAAGAAAGGAGATAATCAGGATTCAAGCAGAAATCAATGAAACAGAAAACAGAAAGAAAATAGAAAAAAATCAACAAGACTAGAAGTTGGTTTTCTGAAAAGATTAATAAAACTGACAAACCACTGGCAAATTAAACAAAGGAAATGAGGGAGAAAATACAAATAATACAAATAAGAAATGAAATGGGCGACATCACAACAGAACCAACAGATATAAAGAGTATAATAGCAGGATACTATGAAGAACTGTACTCCAACAAATGTGAAAATCTAGAAGAAATGGACAGGTTTCTAGTAACATGGTACTTACCTAAACTAACACAGACTGAGGTGGAAAAGTTGAACAGATCCATAACAAAAGAAGAAATTGAACAGATTATCAAAAAATTACCAACAAAAACAAAAGTCCTGGCCCAGACAGTTTCACTGGAGAATTCTACCAAACATTCAGAGAAGAACTGACACCAATTCTCATCAAAACATTCTAAAACGTAGAAAAGGATGGGATCATCCCAAAGTCATTTTATGAAGCAAGCTTAACTTTGACATCAAAACCTGGCAAAGACATCACTCAAAAAAAAAGAAAAAAAAAAAAAAAAAACAAACTACACACCAATCAATATCCCTCATCAATATAGATGCAAAAATCTTCAACAAAATTCTAGCCAATACATTCCAACAGCATATCCAAAAAATAATTCATTATGACCAAGTGGGGTTCATATCAGGTATGCAAGGATAGTTCAACATTAGAAAAACAATCAATGTCATCCATCACATAAATAAAACAAAAGAACCACATAATCATATCAATCAATGCAGAAAAGGCATTTGATAAAATCCAACATCCATTCCTGATATGCACTCTTTGCGAAATAGGAATAGAAGGGACATTCCTCTATGTAATAAAGGGTATATATGCAAAACCAACAGGCAACATTATTCTCAATGGAGAGACTGAAACCATTCCCCTTGCAAACAGGAACCAGACAAGGATGCCCTCTATCACCACTTCTTCAACATTGTACTGGAACTCCTAGCCAAGGCAATAAGGCAAGAAAGGGAAATCAAAAGCATCCTAACTGGTAAGGAAGAAGTCAAACTATCCCTATTTACTGATGATATGATCCTGTACATAGAAAACCCAAGACACTCAGCCAAAAATACTGGAACAAATTGAGTGATTTAGCACAGTGGCAGGATACAACATTAACCTACAAAAATCAGTGGATTCCTCTACACCAGCAAAGAGATGGCTGAAAAAGAAATGAAGAAAGCAATACCATTTACAATAGACACTGAAGTGGAGTTGGATCCAACTCATAGCAACCCCTCCTTGGGTTTCACTACAGAAGTAGATTGCCTAATCTTCCCTCTGAGGAGTGGCTGGTGGGTTTGAATCACCAGCCTTTTGGTTAGCAGTCAAATAGCTAACAAAAAAATAAAATACTTGGCAATAAATCTTACAGGGAACACACAGACCTGTACAAAGAAAACTACAAAACACTGCTTTAAGAAACCATAAGAGATCTACATAAATGGAAGAACATCCCATGCTCGTGGATAGGAAGATTGAACATTGTGAAAAAGTCAATTCTACCCA
>NW_006924611.1:0-1173 GCF_000298275.1 Orycteropus afer afer
GTAATGTACCAAACAGTGTTTCTTTGCTATTCATAAGGTTTTCCCTGGCCAATTCTTTGAGAAGTGGACAGCCTCTTCCTTCTTTCTAGTCTGTCTCAGTCTATAAGCTTGGCTGTTACCTGTGCACAGGTGCATCTCGCTGGGTTTTTAACACCAGAGGCTCAGCCCCAAAACTCACGTCAACATGTCACCACAGTAGGACAAACCGACAGACATGTTTGTCTTTCTGTTGGAGACCTCTCGTATCGCCCCCATCTGGGTCCTTGTGGCTGACTGTACCTCTGTCATGCTTCCTGGCTTTTATCCCCTTTCTCCCGCTCTTCCCGCCCGCTACTTTGGGTGTCCCTGAGTTGTCTCTCCTCACCTGTAACCCTGGGGCTGACTGCTCTTCTGTCCATGTTCCTGGCTACAAAACAAGTCTACAAGAGCCAAAATATGACTTTTATTAAATCCCACCAGAATTCAGAAGCCATCTGAGAAATAAATTTGACACATTGAGCCTGTAACATAGCCATTTATTATGACTATAAAGCTATGTGTATTATAATTTATATATGTACTGTAGCATTATATATGTCTAGCAGCACAATCACTTTGTATAAACAAGACAAGAGCTCCATGTGGTGCATGCCGGAAGCTGTTGTGTTCACTGAGTCTCTTTCTCTGACTAGGATTTCTGTACTCTATTATAACTTTATGGGACTACAGATGTATATTCTCTCAGAAGTTGCCTGAACAGACATTGTGTAGTGCATGACTTTAGACTCAACAATTGCATGAAAAAACAAAAATGAAGCATTATTTTATTTGTTGACAATGCTATCATAAGTCACTGCCCTTGTCGAATATTAAATTATTTTTTGGCCATCCATGAAGTCAATCCTATAACCTCTGAGTAATGACATTATCCAAAATATTAAAATATAGGAAGCTATTATTTCAAAAAGTGTTTGCCAATATTGAGATTTTGGTGAAAATTGATGTCCTTAATGCAATTTCATTTCTTTCTTTTTTTTTTTTTTAATTGTGATTTTATTGTGATTTGGGTGAAGGTTTACAGAGCAAATTCACTTTCCATACAGCAGTTCATATACACTTTGTCTCATGATATTGACCACAGTTTACCACAATGCAACAGCTCCCCTCCCACTTCCTCCCCACAGTTACCTCTTC
>NW_006924611.1:2268-3023 GCF_000298275.1 Orycteropus afer afer
CCCTTCTCTTCACCCAAATCAATACTTATCTCTATCTATCTAACAGCGTTCCCTCCCCTCCCTTCCCACCCCTGGTAACCAAAAAGAAAATTTCTTTCCATAGATAAATCTTTCCTTAATTTTCACAACAGACTAAAACAATATTTGTCCTTTTGTGATTGACTTATTTCACTCAGCATAATGTCCTCCAGGTTCATCCACGTTATGTGGTGTTTTGCAGATTCGACATTATTCTTTAGGGATCCATAATATTCCATTGTGTGTATGTACCATAGTTTTGTTATCCATTCTTCAGTTGATTGACATCTAGGTTGATTCCATCTTTTGTCTATTGTAAATAGTGCTGCGGTGAACATGGTTGTGCATATCACTGTTCTTGTCATGGATCTCACTTCTTTAGGGTATATACCTTGTAATGGAATAGTTGGGTCAAATGGTATTTCTAATTTTGGAGGAATCGCCATACTGGTTCCACAATGGTTGTACCATTTTACAGTCCCACCAGCAGTGTATGAGAGCCCCAATCTCTCCACAACCTCACCAGCATTTGTTATTTTCTGTCCTGTTTAACTGTGCTATTAGTGTTGGAGCAAGACGGTATTTCATTGTTGTTTTGATTTGCATCTCTCTAATAGCTAATGATCATGGGCATTTCTTCATATGTTTGTTGGTCACCTGAATATCCTCCTTGGTGAAGTGTCTATTCATGTCTTCTGCCCATTTTTTAATTGGATTGTTTGTCTTTTTGTTATTGA
>NW_006924611.1:4769-5327 GCF_000298275.1 Orycteropus afer afer
GGCAAATGGTGTGTTTCTAGAAATCTGTCCATTTCTTCCAAATTTTCAAATTTATTGGAGTAGAGTTCTTCATAGTATCCTGATATTATCCTTTTCATTTGAATTGGTTCTGTTTTGATGTCACCCATTTCATTTCTTATTTGTGTTATTTGTATTCTTTCCCTCTTTTCCTTTGTTAAATTTGCCAGAGGTTTGTTAGTTTTATTGATCTTTTCAAAAAACCAACTTCTGGTCCTATTGATTTTTTCTATTGTTCTTCTATTTTCTGTTTCATTGATTTATTCTCAAATCTTGATTATTTCCTTTCTTCTGGCAACTGAGAGCTTTTCTTGCTGTTCTTTTTCTAATTGTTGGAGATGTTGGTTTAAAGGGTTGATTTTGGCTCTTTCTTCTTTTTTGATGTGTGCATGTATTGCTATAAATTGACCTCTGCTCACTGCTTTTGCTGTGTCCCAAAGATTTGGGTATGTTGTGTTTTCATTTTCATTTGATTCAAGGAATTTTTGAATTTCTATTTTTATTTCTTCTCTTACCCAGTCTTTCTCTAGGATGGTATTG
>NW_006924611.1:6069-8252 GCF_000298275.1 Orycteropus afer afer
TTGCTGTTGTTTTAGTATTTGCTGGGTATTTGTTCTTGTCCTCTTTTTTATTGTAATATGAAATTTTATCATTTTTCTTTGAGGTTACCCTATGATTTATACTTTTCTCCCTGAGTTTAGAACAGTCTATTCTGTCTTGCAACTCTCTTCACTTCCTCACCGTTTAGAAGTTCTGTAACTGCAAAGCCTTTTAATTCTTTTTGTTTGTAGCTGTCCTTGCTTGCGAACCGATGTCTCTGGTTCCCTGTTTACAATCTTGAAATCTCATTTTATTTTGGCTGTGTCCATAGCTGTGGTTTCTGGGATATGTCATTTTGTGTATTAATGGTCTGTTTATATTTACTATTTTTGGTTTTCCAATCAAAGTGCTCCCTTTAGCATCTCTTGTAAGGTTGGTCTGGTTTTAACAAATTCCCTTATCTGGTAATCTCCTAATTTCACCATCATATTTGAGGGACAATTTTGCCGGGTATGTAATTCTTGGTTGAAAATTTTTCTCTTTCAGGGTTTTATATATGCCATCCCATTGTCTTCTTGCTTGCATGGTCTCTGCTGAGAAATCTGAGTTTATTCTTACTGGCTGACCTATGTATGTAACTTTTTGTTTTATCCGTGCTGCTCTCAGGATTCTGTCTTTGTCCTTGTTTCTGGTGAGTTTGATGATGACATGCCTTGGTGATTTTCTTTTGGGATCTATCCTGTTTGGGGTTCTTTGGACTGAACGGATATGTTCTCCTCTTTCATCATATCAGGGAAGTTCTCCTCCAGCAAATCTTGGATGATTTTCTCAGTGGTTATATTTTTCTCTTCCTGTTCTGGAATTCCAATGACCCGTAGATTATTTCTTTTGATGGTATCCCACATGAACCTTAGGCTTTCTTCATTTTGTTTTGATTTTTTTTCTGATTGATCCTTTTGCAAAGAAGTATTCAGGTATTTTTCTTCCATCTCATTAATTCTGTCTTCCATCGCATCAATTCTACCCCTTTGCCCTTCCAATGTGTTATCTTTTTCTAATAATTTAGTATTAATCTTCTGGTTTTCTATCTGTAGATTTAGAATCATTTCTAACTTTTCATTTATTTTGTCATTTTGTTCTTGTATTTTCTTCCAAATTTTTTCTAAGGTTTTTTCTGTGTTTTCTTTGGTCTGTCTCTCAATCCTTTGAAGATAACTAAAGATAATTCTTTTGAATTCCTCATCAGAGAGCTCCAATGCTGCTTCTTCCTCAGGGATGTGTTCTGGGTCTGTAACCTGATCCCTTATTTCTACCCCTTTATCTTTCTTCATTGTGTGGACTGTGATGTTTTGTTGTCTCTGAGGCAGCATGTTTTTGTATTAAGATCTCTGTTAATTGTTTGTGAAGAGCAGCCAAGGGTAATTTAGGCTCTTCTTGCTGTTTGTTTGTTTTTTTTTTTTAATCGCTGGCCCACTTGTGGAGAAGGAGGTGCTGGCTCTTGCTCAGTAAGTGAAGTTAAAGGAGGTGTGGGTTACTTGTATCTTACAGAGACTCTTGTTGTCTCCCACTCAGTTAGGCAAAAATTACAATTGAATAACCCTCGAAAAAACTAAAAGCACATAGATAAAAAATACACCCTGAAATCACACAGGAACAGTAACCCCCCCCCCAAAAAAAAAAGAAAAAGTAGAGAAAAGAAAAGGAGGACAGGTAAATATGCAATATCTGGGGATAGGTCACTAAAAGAAAAAAGGTAGAGAAGGAGAAGAAAGAAGAAAGAAAACAAACTAGCTAAGAGAAAGGAAAAAAAAAAGAAAGAAAGCAAAAACAAAACTAAACCAAAAAACCCTATAAGTAATGGGGTTAATCACTAGAGAAGAATAGAGGGAAAAAAAAAGGTGTAAGCTAAGACCTTTTCAGTCATGTAGTGTCGGTTCAGAGATTTCTTGGGGTTACTGGAAAGTAGAGCCTCTTCTTAATCCCTTGGAATGTAGTAGAGTGTTGTCTCTTTATGTTGTCTCTAGATGCTGGTTATGTGTTGATTTGTTTTGACCTGGCTTTAGCATTTAATATTTTGAAAAGCTGAAGCTGGTGTGTTTTATCTTAATATTGATTCAGGTGTGTTGGGTCACTCTGCTGTTTTCTTTGTGATGGTGGAATCATTGTGTGTAGTGTGGATATGTGTTTCTGTTTTTTGTACAGGGGATTTAGAGTTTGAAGCATG
>NW_006924611.1:8517-12984 GCF_000298275.1 Orycteropus afer afer
CGATGAGGTATTTATTTGCAAGACTGCGACTGGACCTCAGGAAAAAAATTCCTCTTGTTAGAGGGTCACAAATTTCTGCTAATTTCAGGCACACTCAAAGGCCCCACCTCCACAGACCCACAACGCCAAAGCCCGGCTCCAGGGCAAAATTCAGGGACAGGGCTCAGCTGCAGTTTCTTTGTTCTCTGTGCCCCTTCTGCCTGCGGTGCTGACTCAATCCAGCCAGACCACCAATGGCTGGCTCTGGTGTTTGTCTGCACTACGGCCCACCTGTGGCGCCAAAGATGCATGAAATTTTAGCTGTGGTGGATTCGGGGGAGTAACTGCCAGTGATCTGCAGTCCTGATAACCATGGGAAAGAAAAGCACAGTGTCTCCCTATCTGACCCACAACCTCTCTGTAATCTGCTGGGAGGGGAGGGAATTAGCCTTTGTGGTGCACCAGTGAGATCTTGACCTGTGTGAGAGGAATGGTGTCTGTGACCCGCTGCCCTTCACCTCCCAAATTACCAACAAAATCAGCCGCTGGAGACAGGTCTTTGCCGCTGCCCACTGGAATATTGTATTGGTCACTGGTATGCTGCTATAATTGATCTCGTTCTTGGCTTGGGGATCTCGGGCTGCCACCTCTGCCCGGCAGGCAGTGGCTGCCCCAGAAAGGTTTTCAATGGTCTTGCTTAGGTGCCCGGTCATCTTCCTGCAGTAGCTCTTTCCTAAAAAAAATCTCCCTGTACATTTCCTCCAATTCTGCTCTTCTGTATTTGGTGCAATCTGGATCAGTGAGCTTTTCAGAGCACCAAAAATCTCAATTCAAACTGTTGTACCTAGTTCTTAAAGTTCTTAGATGCCAGAGGGAAAAAACGTGGTGCTCACTGGTGAGACTCCATTTTGAATCTCCGCGGTTTCATTTCTTAAGTAAACAATCAAAATGATTAAGGAAGGAAGAAACCACAAGAAAATGCTTTAAGAACTGAAGTTGCTTAATTGGCAGAGTGATAGTATACACAATGAAACAGATACCAATCATGATAACATTATGCAGATTCAGAACAATAAATGACATTTATTATACTTTTCAGAATATAAGGTTAATAACTCATGTTACAATGCTATCAACAAATAAATCACCACCAAAACAGATGATATAAACCAGCAAGAAATTGTGAATTATCAATCTAAAGATGTGGATGATAAAGATGATAAAGATCTACTAAGTAGATCTTGAGCCTTTTACTTAAACATCAAATTTCATCTCTACAAAGGCTTGCAATTTTGATTTAAAAGAGACCAAGAGATTTTTATAAGACTTAGAAATTTGTTTCAATAATTTCATCAAGAAACAAAAGCAAACTAAACAGTTTTTTTTAATAAAAAATGAATTTTATCCATATCTTTGTTTGAATAGAATATGTACATATCTGTACATCATTTGAATAAACATGTTAATCATAAAATAAAGGTTTAGCTTTTGTTTCTAGTCCTAAAAAATTGAAAAGAAAACAATCGTGTGTGTTTATAAAGTAGGATTCTCAATAAAGAGCAATAGAAAAGTCGTAAGACTGCACCTTTTCAAAGTAGGAAAACTAGTGAGACCTGGAAAAATAAAGCAGTCCTGTTGAGTGCTGGGTCCCCTCAGTTTCACTGTATGACAGAGAGGCTTATGAATTTTCTCCTCAAGTCTTTAACCTTCAGCTAAGTGCTTATCTTTGCATTCTTTGTAGTCTCTCTTGGTTTATGTGAAGTTTAATAGTAAACAAAATTTGAGAGTACTTTTTCACACATTATTTAGATTGTCTAACAGATTTTCCAGTTCTTTTCCAAGTGTTCTGTTATTATTATTATAAGGTACCATTGAGTAGGTTCTGACTCACAGCAGCTTTAAGTGCAACAAAATGAAACACTGACCGGTTATGTACCATCCTCCTAATCCTTGTTTTACTTGAGCCCATTGTTTTAGCTACTGTGTCAATCTATCTTTTTGAGGGTCTTCCCTTTGCTACTGACCCTCTACTTTGTCAAGGATGATAACATTTTTTATGGAATCATCCCTTCTGACAATATTACCAAAGTAGGTCAGATGAAATCTGGGCTTTCTTACTTTGAAGGAGCATTCTGGCTGTACTTCTTCCTGTCCATGGCACTTTTCAATATTCTTCACCAGCACTGCAACTCAAAGGCATCAACTCTTCTTCAGTCTACTCTATTTATTGTTTAGCTTTCACATGCATATAAAGTGATTGAAAATGCAATCACTTGAGGTAGGCACATCTTAGTCTTCAAGGTGACATCAAGGATCTTCAGTACTTTAAAAGTTATTTTGGCAAATAACAGCAGATTTGGAAAATGTAATACAATGTCTGATTTCATTCTTTTTTGTTTGTTTAATTGTGATTTTGGTGCAAATTTACAAAGCAAACCTGTTTTACATTCAACAGTTCATGTACATCTGATTCCATGGCCCTGATTACCATCCCCAAGCATAAAAAATTCTTCTCTCCTCTCCTCCCTGTGACCATGCCCTCCCTGTGCCCATCTTATCTATGCATTCCTGTCTGTCCAGCTTTACCTCTTGACAACTGCTTCCATGGGTCTTGATTTTGGATCCAAATAAAATGAAATCTTTGAAACTTCAAAATTTTTCTCTCTTTATTATGATGTTGCTTTTTAGTCTAGTTGTGAGGATTTTAGTTTTATGTTGAAGGGTAATCCATACTGCAGACTGTAGTCTTTAATCATAATCAGTAAGTGTTTCAAGTCTTCGCTTTCAGCAAGCAAAGTTGTGTCATGTGAATATTGCAGGTTGTTAATGATTCTTTCTCCAATCCTGATGCCATGTTCTTCTTCATATATTCCAGCTTCTCAGATTGTTTGCTCAGCATACAGATTGAATAAGTATGGTGAAAAGATACAACCTTGATGCACACCCTTTCTGATTTTAAATCATGAGGTATCTCAATCTTCTATTTGAATGACAGCCTCCTGCTCAGTGCACAGTTTATTCAATAGCACAATTAAGTATTTTAGAATTCCTGTTCTTCACAAAGGTGTAATTTGTTATGATCCACAGATTTGAATGCCTTTGCATAGTCAATTAAACACAGGTAAACATCTTTCTGATAGTTTTTGCTTTCAGCTAAGATCCATCTGACTTTGATAATGATATCCCTTTTTCCATGTCTTCTGTATTCAACTTGCATTTCTGAAAGTTCCTTGTCAATATACTGTTTCAACCAATTTTGAATTATCTTCAGCAAACTTTTATTTTCATGGGATATTAATGATATTGTTCAATAATTTCTAAGTGTCTGGTAACCTCAAAATAAGAAATATGAATCTTCAGTCAGATGATATTGTTATTTTCTTCATGTATTTTATTCTTCATTCACAGTGAAAATTGGTGAGTGCTCTAAGCAGAAGAGCCAGAAACATGTAATCTCACGAGGTGAGATTCATTATGTGATTCATTGTTTTCAATGGTTGTATGCAATCTATTTCTTCCTACTTTTGATCTCTCTGTAGTGTTGTCAAGCAGTTTTCATTTTTATGTTTTGTCAAGAATTTATAATTACTATACAAAGGAATTTTAGCCTTCCATAACTTCTGAGAAAGGAACTTGTATCATTAATATATTACTTCCCAACATTATATTGGGAACTGTTCAAACATATAGAGAATTTAAAGAATTACACTGGGAATACACTAATACTCATTACTTAAATTTTACAATTTACTTTTTGCTACATTTGCTTTGTCACACATCTGTTTTTTTTTTTTCTATCTGGCTTTGAGGGGAGGAGGAGGAGTTGATATCAGAAATGGGGGAGTGGCATGGCAGTTTGAAAAAGTTGGACATTTGGGATATACTTAACCTCCATCTCATAGGGACTGGCCTTGGGCTGATCTTTCTAAAAGAAATGATTCAAGCAGTTGATGTTAGAAGTGGTATGATGGTACATTAGGCTCCTGTGTCCAGAAGCCCCAAGGAGATCTCTTCCCTACCCCCAGGCCATTTTCCCCATACTTGTGCATATGGCCTCAGGTCCCCTGATGGGGGATGGACTAGAAGATTCTGGCCCCCTTATCAGTCTCTATCTTCATCAGCTAGCTGAGCTTTTGTTAAAATTTAACTGAGAGAATATTATTATCTTGCTCTGAATTTCTCTTTAGGCATCAGCATAATTTTAGTTTTACCCTGCTGCATAACCCATTTATTCATTCCTTTATCTTCAGCTATTATTTCTCCTTCTCTCCATTTGTCATTTATTTTATTTTTTTATTTTTATTTTTATTAGGATTTGGGTGAAGATTTACAGAGTAAATTCACTTTTCATACAGCAATTCACATATAATTTGTCTCATGTCATTGACCAAAATTTACACTGCAGCAGCTCCCCTCCCACTTCCTCCCCATAGTTACCTCCTCCCAGTGTCCATCCCTTCATACTCTTCTGCACCCTGAGAGGCCCAT
>NW_006924612.1:0-494 GCF_000298275.1 Orycteropus afer afer
CAGTTGGACCTTGCCAGATGGAATACACAGTAATCAGATTTACTAAGTCTGTGCAAAGAGGTGATGGAGAAGCTCATTATCTTGAGCCAAAACAAGGCTAGGAGCTGAATGTGTGTCAGACCATCAATTGTTCATATCCAAGTTCCAGTTAAAATCAAAGAAAAATAAAACAAATCCTGAGAGCCAAAATATGACCTTCATGGGAGCTCTGGTAGCATAGTGCCTAAGGCCCTGGACTTCTTACCAGAGGGCTGGCAGTTCAAATCCACCAGTAATTCCTCAGAAGGAAGATGGGGCAATCTACTTCCATAGTGATACTGCCTTGGAAACCCAAGGAGGGGTCGCTATGAGTTGTGTCTGACTCAACGACACATAAAAACAAACAACAATATTTGCCACCTGAATTGAGATACCATCTGAAGAATGGATATGACACATTGAACACCAATGACCAAAACCCAGAGTAGTTGTAGGATGACATCAAGATCATCATA
>NW_006924612.1:2123-3525 GCF_000298275.1 Orycteropus afer afer
GGAAGGAACAGTCAAGAAATCAGACTACATATTGCACTGAGCAAATCCACTGCAAAAGACTTCTTTAAAGTGCCAAAGTCCAAAGATGTCTTTTTGAAGACTAAGGTGCACCTAACCCAAGCCATGGTATTTTCAGTAGCCTCATATGCATGTGAAAAGGTGGACAATGAATAAGGAAGACCAAAGAAGAGTTGATGCATTCGAATTGTGTTATTGGGGAAGAATACTGAAAATACCATGAAATTACAGAAGAATGAACAAATCTGTCCTGGAAAAAGTGTAGTTGGAATGCTCCTTGGGAGTGAGAAAGACCAGACTTCATCACACCTAATTTGACCATGTTGTTAGAAGGGACTATTCCCTGGAGGGTATCATGCTTGGTAAAGTGGACAGTCAGAGAAAATTTGATGATGCTCACTAAAATGGATTGACACAGTGGCTGCAACAAGGGGCTCAAGTACAGCAAGAATTGTGAGGATTGTGCATGACTGCGTTTCGTTCTGTTGTATGTAGGATTGTTATGAGTAGGAGTTGACTCAGACACCTAAAGACAAAAATAAACAAAAATTATTTACTTACTTATCTTTCTCTACAGATTAAATTGAGATTCTCTTACACTTAACAAATAAATAAAAAGAAGACTGTAAACAATAATGTATGTTGAAATATGTTTTAATATTTTGAATAAATACAGAACGTTTTAATATTTCTAAAGCAAATCATGTCTTTGTTAAATACAGTATTCATAATTTAAAATGTTTAGACACTTAAAAATTTAAATAAAAGAAAATTTGTTTTTGTTATATGTCATTGACTTGTCTCCAACTCATAACAACCTATGCACAATAGAACAAAACACTGACTGGTCCTGTGCCAGCCTCATGATCCCCACTATATTGGAGACCATGGCTGCAGCCACCATGTCAATCCATATTGTTGAGGGCCTTCCCATCTTTCATTTATAATGATAATAAAAACCTGACTGTAGTTAATCCACATTACATTGAATTACAGTAGTGAAAAGCAAACCCACTGCCTTTGAGTTGATTCTGACACACAGCAACCCCCAAAACATTTTAAAATATCTGTTTGACATTCAGTTTTACAACAGCCACTTTTAACTGTCAAATTGCAATATGTTAGGTGCTGTAGAGTCAGTTAAAACTCATAGCCATCACATGTACCACCCAACGAAACACTACCCTGCCTACTCCTGTACTATCCTCATAGGAGTTGCCACACTTAAGACCGTTGTTGTAACCACTGTGTTAATCTACCTTGTTGAGCGTCTTCTTTTTGGAGGACCCTCTACTTTACCAAGCATTATGTTCTTCTCCAGGAACTGGTCCCTCATATTAAAATGTCCAAATTACATGAGACAAGATTTCAGTATCCTTGCTTC
>NW_006924612.1:4599-7955 GCF_000298275.1 Orycteropus afer afer
GAAGCAGACTGTCACATTTTTCTACCGCTGACTGGTTGATGGGTTCAGACTACCAACGTTTCAGTTATCAGCCAAATGCTTTACCATTTGTCCACTTTGTTGTTGTTGTTGTTATGTGCCTAGGGTTCCTTATGTTACTCTTAGACTATTTTAATGTTCCAAATGAATATTCAATATTACTTAATTTTTTTTCTCCAATATTTCCAGCTTGAAAAATGCTGAGTGTGTTCTTCCTTTTTGGTTTATTTAATTACAGGTCTTTCCTCATTTTATTACAACATTTTCTCTTCAATTCACTTTGGTACTTTATGTGCAAGAAAAAGTTTCAGACTCTATTCTGACCATCCACTTTGTTTTTTTCTTTCTTTTCCTTTTAATGGTCATTTTCCTTTTCATGTATGATGTCCTTGTTATCTTTCCACAATTCATCTGGTCTTCAGTCAGTGTTCAATGTGTCAACTGTATTATTTTTATGATCTCCAAATTCAGGTCATACTTTGGCTCCAATGGACTTTTTTAAATTTTATTCAGCTGCTATTTGCACTTATATATAAGCAATTGATAGTCTGTTCTACAGTGGGGTCCTGTCCCATTGTACTTAATGATATCACCTTTCTCTATCAATTCATTCCACATATGTAGTTGATTTGATTCCTGTGTATACCAACTAAATAGGTCTACGTGTTTATGCAACATGCATTTTTAACGGTATTTCCAATAAATAGGTCACTGATCTTTACAATTCTATCGTGCAATCACCAGAGCCATTTTTATCTCCAAGAGTGTATTTTCCAACTACTGATTCTTTGTTTCCAGCTTTCACTTTGCAATTTCTGTAATTATCAATGGGAGCTCTGGTAGCATAGTGCCTATGGAATTTGACTGCTAACCAGAAGGCTGGTTCAAACTCACCAGCCACTCCTTGGGAAGAAGACTGGGCAATCTAATTCTGTAATGATACCATCTCAGAACCCAAGGAGGGTTACTATGAATCAGATCCGACTCAACGGCCATGCATATTGCATTGTAATTATCAATGCATCTTGATTTATTTTAATTAATTTCAGAATGCAGAAGTTCATATATCTTCAATTTCTTCATCTTGGCATTAGTGTTTGGGCATACATTTGAATAAGAGTCATATTAACTGGTCTTTGTAGGTGTTTGATAACACATTATTACTGACAGCAGTGCACTTCAGTAGAGATAAGGAAATGTTCTCTTTGACAATGAATATGACACCATTTCTCTTTAACTTATCATTCTAAGATAGAAGACCAAATGACTATCTGATTTAAAATGGCCAATACCAGTCCACTTCAACTCACTAATGCTTGGAATATCAGTCTTTAATTGTTCTATTTAATTTTTGACAACAGCTAGTTTTCTTAGTTTCATAATTCCTACATTCCATATTCTAATTACTAGTGGATGTTTGCAGATGTTTCTCCTCCTTGTGATTCATGCCACATCAGCAAAGTTTCCAGAATTTTTACTCTATCTACTTCCTTAAGTTTGACTCTGTTTTGAGGAGGCTTTCATTACTCATTTGTATTTTGGGTACCTTCCAACAGGAAGGGCCCATCTTCCAGAACTATATCAGACAACACTCCATTACTATCCATGAGGTGTTCATTATTTATCTATTTATTTTAAAATTAGATTGTCTGGTCCTTCCTAGTTTGTCTTTGTTTTGAAGATCCTCTGAAACCTATTTGTCATGGGTGAGCCAGCTGGCACTTGAAATACTGTTAGCATAGCTTCCAGCAACACAGCAACATGTAAGCCACAACCACAGTGTGACAAATAGACAGGTGGATGGTGTAATTTAATGAAATGTTCTTCCTTTTACAAACATTGACCATAAGTACACATACTTATAAATGTATACTTTGATGTACAAATTATCCCTGAATTCTTACACCCAAATAATTTAATTAATGCATAGAATGGACTATGTTCACCATTTATAAAATTATAATTAGAGATGTATCATCATTTTAATAAAATATGTATATTATCTCTGTATCTAAGTGTTAATGTATACATATATACATGTGTGTTTTGCATATGAATGATAAGAAAAATAGGTTGTGCTTGGGACTAAGAAAATTGTGTCTTATCATTAGCAAAGTGAAATATATTTGATATGTTGTTGTTTCCTGCCATCGAGTCAGACCCGACTCATAGTGACCCCTCCTTGGGTTTCTGAGGCAGTATCACTATGGAAGTAGATTGTCTCATCTTCTTTCTGAGGAGTGGCTGGTGGGTTTGAACTGCCAGTCTTCTGGTTAGCAGTCAAGTGCCTTAGGTACTACGCTACCAGAGCTCTCATATTTGATATGGTAGGATAAAAATATCAATACACTTCTAAAAGCCACGCTAAGATCGTTTTTCAAGATATCTGAAAATTTATTAAAGTTGAAATGATAAAAAGGTTAGAATCTGACACAAATTTGTATTATTTTCCATTGTACAGATAGATAAGGAATCAAATCCCTAGTATATGGAAATCGTTTTAGCAATAAACAAATTAGAACAAAAGTTAGCATGCAAAAAATTCATAGTCATTAGTGTGTTTTCATTGTCTGATGTTTTGATATAAATTTCTTATAATTAAAGATGAAATTCATTTTCTTATAAAGCATAGTTTCCAAACCAATTCAAAATATTATATTTTTGTATATTATAAGCTGTTTTGATAATAATATAATTTTAATAGTGTATAGAGTTATCAATAATTACCTAGACATGTACCACATTCATTTTGAACATGATACAAAATAATATAATAATTTCACAAAAAATTGAATGTTTACATATGTAATTATGCTTCACTTCATGATACTGATATGATATAATCAGGAAAGGTGTGAGTCAAGGTTGTATAATTTCATCATACTTTTTCAGTTTGTATGCTGAACAAATAATACGATAAACTGGATTATGTAAAGAAGAGTGTAGCATCAGGATTGGAGGAAGACTCATTAACAACTTGTCATATGCAGATGACACAACTTTGCTTGCTGAAAGTGAAGATGACTTGAAGCACTTACTCATGAAGATTAAAGACAACACTCTGTAGTATAGATTACATCTCAACATAAAGAAAACAAAAATCCTCACAACTGGATCAATAAGCAGCATCATGATAAATGGAGGAAAGTTTGACGTTGTCAAAGATTTCATATTACTTGGTTCCACAATCAACACCAATGGAAGCAGCAGTCAAGAAATCAGACAACATACTGCACTTGGCAAATCTGCTGCAAAAGACCTCTTTAAAGTGTTGAAGAACAAAGACACCTCTTTGAAGAGTAGAGTGTGCCAAACCCAACCCATGGTATTTTCAATCC
>NW_006924612.1:9524-10609 GCF_000298275.1 Orycteropus afer afer
TGGTGATAGAAATAATGTTGGAGATTGCACGATTGAATTTTCCAAGACCAATAACATTCATTACAAATACCTTTTTCAACAACATAAGCAATGATTATACATCGGTAGCATAGTGCCTAAGGCACTGACTGCTAACCAGAAGGCTGGCGGTTCAAATCCACCGGCCACTTCTCAGAAGGAAGGTTGGACAATCTACTTCCATAGTGATACTGCCTCGGAAACCCAAGGAGGGATCACTATGAGTTGAGTCCGACTCGATGGCACATACCAACCAACCATACACTAGATGGAATACACCGGGATAAGACTGAGTACATCTGTGGCAAGAGGTGATGGAGAAGTTCAATATGTTTGGCCAGAACAAGCCCAGGAGCTGATTGTGGAATAGATCATCAACTGCTCATACACAAGTTGAAGTTGAAGTTGAACACAATTAACACAAGTCCATGAAAGCCAAAATATCACTCCTGAATTTAGAGACCATTTAAAGAATAGATTTGATATATTTAACATCAATGCCCAAAAACCAGAGGAATTGTGAGATGACATCAAGAACATCATCTATGAAGAAAACAAGAGATCATTAAACAGATGAAAAAGGAACAAAAGACTAAAATAGATGTCAGAAGAGACTCTGAAATTTACCCCTGGGAGGAGAGTAGCTAAAGCAAAAAGAAGAAATGAGAAGTCAAAAGAGCTGAACAGAAGATTTCAAAGAGCAGCTCAAGAAGACAAAGACAATTACTATAATGAAATGTACAAAGACCTGGAGTTATAAAGCAAAGAGAGAAGAATACACTCAGCATTTCTCAAGCTGAAAGAACTGAGGAAAACATTTCAGCCTGGAGTTGCAATATTGAAAGATTCTCTGGGCAAAATTTTGAATGATGCAGGAAACATCAAAAGAAGATGGAAAGAATATACAGTCACTGGATCAAAAAAAATTAGTCAATGTTCAACCTTTTCATCCATTTCCGTAGGTGGCGTATGATCAGGAATCAATGGTACTGAAGGAAGAAGTCAAAGTTGCACTGAAGGAGGTGGTGAAAAACAAGGCGCTGCTATTGACGGAATGCACATTGAGA
>NW_006924612.1:12069-12944 GCF_000298275.1 Orycteropus afer afer
GTAACATGAACTCAAGCTATATGAAACAATTTTAAAATATGCAATTATAAGATCCCATTCCATTTTTTCTTATGCATTGAAACAATTACAACTCCAAGCCTATTTATTTTATTGCATTCAAAATGAGATGAAATTTACCTATTTTTCAGGTATTATCTTCAAGTAAAAAAGAAAATCAGTAGACTGAATGATGTATGCACAAATATCCAAAGAAATATAACAGTAAATTTAGCAACCGGACGTCTAAGTAGAAAATAAAAAATGTGAAAACAATATAAAGAAAAACCTAAACTTTCAAAAGGAGCCTGAGTTGTACAAGCGGTTTGTAATTGGCTGGACCCCAAAGATTGATGGTTTGAGTTTATCCAGGCACTCCACAGAAGAAAGGCCTTGCAAATGGCTTTCACAAAGTTTACAGTCAGGAAAACCCTGTGGAGCAGTCCTACTCTATCACTCATGGGGTTCCTATGAGCTGAGGGCTTACTCAGCTAACAACAAACAACAAACAAGAAGATACATTCAAAACCACAATATTCTTTTTCAATATCTAGGTACATATCCCAATACATTTAGTTATTTCCTGGGATATTTCTTAGTTGCAAAACAATAAATAATATTTATAAGGATAGTTGCAAATTACCAAGAGTTTAAATTAAATCATGTTTCGCATAATCTGCTTAGGAAGGTATAACATGGTTAATAAATTTGAGAATTACCTCCCAGTAAACCATTAATCTTTTCATTATAGAAAGAGTTCATGCATGAACTACATGGTCTATAATTATAAAGAGTTTATCCACTAATATGCTTATAACCCATCATTATCAGTTCCACCATTCTCAACCAATCTTGCATTTTTTAACGTTTCTCATTTA
>NW_006924613.1:0-1118 GCF_000298275.1 Orycteropus afer afer
GGTTAGCAGCCAAATGCCTTACCCACTATGCCACAAGAGCTCCTTCATCATTACAAAGGTACCTATAAAAATCCTACAGCTACCATCACACTTAATGATGAAAATCTAAGCCCTTTTCCTTTAGATTAGAAAGAGGGCAAGAATGTCTACCCTCACCACTTCTATTCAAAATTGTACTAGAGTTCCTAACCAATGCAATAAGGTAAGAAAATAAACAAAAAGCATACAGGCTGAAAAGGAGAAAGTAAAAAGTTTTTAGTTACAGAAAACATGATCACATACATAGAAAATTCTAAAGAATCTAAAGAAAAGTCCTTAGAACTATTAAGTGAATTTAGGAAGACTATAGGATACAAGGTGTGGTAGTTAAGTTTGTGTGTCAACTTGGCTGGGCCTGGTTGAGTGGCTGGGCAGCTGGATGTATTCCCCATGATGAGACTGGTAATCAGCTCCATGGTGGAATCTACTGGGAGCAGCTGAATAGCTGCCTTAGGGAATGTGATCTGCTTCCTGTATATAAGAAACAGCTTTGGGAATGGTCTCTAGCTTATGGCATGCTTGAATCCTGCATGTAGCTGTGCTGTTGTTTAAGAAGACTTTTTAGTAGATATTGATGAGATAATTCTAAAATTTATATGGAATTGCAAAGGAAAGCCAAAATAGTTTTTAAAAAGAACAAAGTGAGAGGACTTATATGACCTGGTATCATGATTTACTATAAAGCTATAATAATCAAATAATGTAGTGTTGGTATAAGCATATATTTAAATCCATGGAAACTAGTAGTTCAGAAATCAACCTGTATATATGTGATCAACTGATTTTCAACAAGGTGCAAAGATAAGCCGATTGAGGGAAATCTTCATCTTAAAAAATGGCGCAGGAACGACTAAATATCCATATGGGAAAAAATAACTTTGACAATTACTTTACACTGTGCATGAAATGGTGTAGTGCCTAAGGTATCTGACTGCTAACCAGAAGGCTGGTGGTTCAAACTCACCAGCTACTCCTGGGAAGGAAGACTGAGCAGTCTACTTCTGTAGAGATATAACCTTGGAAACCCAGGGCAGGGTCATTATGAGTTGAAATCGACTTGACGGCAGTGAGGTGGGTTT
>NW_006924613.1:2233-3428 GCF_000298275.1 Orycteropus afer afer
CTTTGAACTCAGACTTCTATCCTCCCAAACTGTAAGAGAATAAACTCCTGTCTGTTCAAGCCATGCCATTTGTGGTACTTCTGTTAGCACAGTACTAGGTAACCAAAACAGGATGTAAAATAGCACAACCACTTTGGAAAAGAGTTTGGCAGCTTCTTATAAAGATAAATATACCCTTACATTATGGCCCACCATTCCATTCTTAGGCATTTACCTAAGAGAAATGAAAATACATGTCCAAAACTAATGTGCACATTTTAAACGTCCATAGCAGCTTTATTCATTTTAGCACCAAACCGGAAACAACCCAAAAGCCCAATAATAATAGGTGAATGAATAACTTGTGTTATTCACACTAGGGGAAACTATTCATCAATAAAGAAGGAACAAACTGCTTATTCACATAACAACATGGATGAATCTCAAAAACATTACGCTCATGAGAGAAACCATACACGAAAGGTTACATGCTATTTGATTTCATATATATGAAATTCTAGAACAAGTGCAAAATAAGTACACTATAGTGCAAGAACAAGATCCATGTTTATGTGGGACTAGGCGTTGTTGTTGTCATCGAGTCAATTCTGACTCATGGTGACCTCATGGATGCAGGGTTTGCAAGGCTGTGACATTTGGGAAGCTGATTGCCAGGCCTGTCTCTTCAGGTCTTCGGGGTGGGTTTGAACTGCCAACTGTTCAGCTAGTCATTAAGCACTCATTCATATCACTCAGGGACTCCTGGGGCCAGGTGTAGGGGCATTACTGCAAAGGGACATGAGGAAATTTAGGGGATGATGAAAATGTTCCCTGTCTTATTTGGGGTGGTGGTTACAAAGGTGTACACACTTGTCAATGCTCACAGAACAGTTAAAATCAGTCCATATTATTTCATTTAAATTATACTTCAACAAAGTTGATTTAAAAAGGAAAAACAGACAACCGTATGCTGATTCAGTCCTAGTAATTTATTCTAGAGCATGTAGATATTTATGTGTCTAAAGATGAATGTATAATAAACGTCTATTTCAGCCCTATTTGCAATCACAAAACATCTGGAAATATCCTAAATGCTCCTCAAAAGAGGACTGGCTATTTAAATTATGATACATCCATACAGTAGAATGTTGTTGTTGTTGTTATGTGCTGTTGAGTTGGACCCAACTCATAGTGACCCCTCCATGGATTTCCGAGA
>NW_006924613.1:4389-5988 GCF_000298275.1 Orycteropus afer afer
ACACAAAAATCCTCAACAAAGTATTAGCAAATCTGCTTCAACAAGAAGACATAAAAATGGTAACCTCTTGTTAAGTGAGCTTTATCCCAGAAATGTAAGGCTGGTTTAATACCCAAATGTCAATCAGTGAAACAAAGCCCAAGTTAAAAAGCTGGATTTGAATAGCGATTTTACTGAAGAAGATGTCTTTGGACAGCTACACCCAAAATATGCATAAACCTTGAAACAATATTGACTAAAAAAAGTAAGTCCCAAAAGAAGCCAATAAGCACATGAAGATATACTCAACAGCATTAGTCACCAGGGAAATGTGAATCAAAACCACAAGAAGACACCACTTCCTACCTAGTAGGATAGTTACGATTAAAAACAACAAAATAAAAGCCAGAAAAACAAAAGTGTTGGCGAGGATGTGGAGAAATTGGAGCCCTCATACATTGCTGGTAGAAATGTAAATAGTGCAGCTGCTTTAGAAAACAGTCTGGCAATTAGTCAAAATTAAACATGGAGTTATCATATGGCCCAGCAAGTCCACTCCTAGGTACATAAGAGAGGTGAGCACATACGTCCACACAAAAAGTTGTACGTGAATGTTCACATCAGCATTATTCATCATAGCCAAAAAGTAGATTAGTGGATAAATAAAATGTGGTATACCATGCAAAAGAGAGCTCTGGTGGCATAGTGCCTAAAATATTTATTTGACTGCTAACCAGAAGGCTGGTGGTTCAAACCCACCAGCCACTCCACAGAAGGAAGGTTGGGCAATCTACTTCCGTAGTGATACCTCCCCAGAAACCCAAGGAGGGGTCGCTACGAGTTGGATCCGACTTGACGGCAGTTGAAGTTTTTTTTTTTTTTTAATATCCATACAATGGAATCCTATTGAGCCATAAAGTGGAAGTCAGTCCTGATGCATGCTGCAGTATGAATGAATCTGACATTATGCTGAGTGAAAGAAGTGAGATAAAAGAGGCTACATATTCTATAATTCCATTTATAGGAAGTGTTCAGAATAGGTACATCTATAGAGACAGACGGTAGCTCAGTAGTTGCGTGGGGCTGGGGAGTAGTGTGTGTGTGTGTGTGGGGAGGGGTCTGCCTGCTAATGGGTCTAGGGTTTTATGAGGGAAGAAAACATTTTACAATTAGATTGTAGTGATGGTTGCACAGCCCTATGAATGTACTAAAAAACATTTAAATAATTAAAAACACTTTAAGTGGGTGAATTGTATGGTATATGAATTATATCTCAATAACGTTCTTTGTAAAAAGAATGTATGTTTATCAAAAGACACCATAAATAAACTAAAATGACATGAAAATACAAACTAAAAGCTTGGAGAAGATATTTGCAACACATACAACTGACAAAAGTTAGATCATATGAACAGCTTCTACCCATTCCTAAGAAAAAGACAAACCACCCAATAGAAAAATACATTTTACATAAGAAGAGACATATGTGACCAATAATTTTAAGAAAAATTCTCGTATGCATTTGATATCAGGGAAATGCAAATTAAGACCATAGGGAAATACCATTTTACAGCTATTATTAAACTTGCAAGAATATATGTTATAAAACAAAGTGTTAGA
>NW_006924613.1:10855-11374 GCF_000298275.1 Orycteropus afer afer
GTTGGCTGTTTGAACCCATCCAGCAGTACCATGGAAGAAAGGCCTAGTGATTCCATAAAGATCCATAAAGATTACAGCCAAGAAAACCCTTTGGAGCAGTTCTGTTCTGTAACACATGGGGTTGCCAGGAGTTGGAACTGAGTCCCTGGCAGCGGGTAAATCCTCCCTAAGACCCCATTTGGCTCTAACATCCTGGGATCCTGTGGCTGCACGGCTTTCACTCACGTGGGTAACTGATTCCTTCTCAACTCAGTATGAGAGCTCTTACATCAACACCTTCCTGACTCAGACTTTGAAAAACAAAGAGGGGAGAGTATGAGTGTGAGGCCATATTTCCTCTGACAGCAAGAGCTCAGTCAAGCCAAGGGCCATTTAAGAAAGCTCCAGACTGGTGGCATAGTGGGTAAGGTTGCTGACCCCAAGATCAGTGGCTTGAGCCATCAAACCCATCAGCTGCTCCGTGGAAGGAAGATGAGGCAATCCACTTCCGTACAGCCTGGGAGACCCAATGGCAAACCC
>NW_006924614.1:0-5409 GCF_000298275.1 Orycteropus afer afer
ACTTACTGAGTGTGCCATTGTGGCAGTCAGTGTCTGTGGCTCCAAAGGGGTGATGGACAAGGCAATGCACCTATCCCTGCAGCCTGGCCAGAGCCCCTTGCAGCCCTTGCCTCTTGACTCTGAGAAGGGGACAGGGAGAACCACAAACTTACCAGTGGTGAGTAAATGATAAGATCAGCAGAGACCCCTTTGTCTAGTGTCTGACTGGGAAGCCGGTTGGCTCAGCCAATGTGAACTAGCCTTGCCCTCCTTGTGACACAGGCCTTCTCTGGGTGTAGCAGCCTGCCCTGCTCCTTCCAACTGTCTGGGTGTGTGGGTGCCCAGTAGGAGGGCAAGGCCCTGTGGCAGGAGGATTCAGCTCCTTCTTTAAGTGAGCTAACTCACTAAGAGCTATTCATGGTCACCTGGGACCTTGTGGTGACTAAATGAGTTCCCTGTGGTGAGGTACTCAGGCTTTATCTTGTGTGATTGTCACTACAAGCAAACAAAAAGTAATTTTAAAATATGAGACTGTCCGTTCTTCTTTGATACCACAAATTGTGAAGATAGCTAACTTCAGAGATAATTTTTTTTAAAAAAAGCAGCATCTAATTTGCTCTGCATTATTGAACTCTTGTCTCTATTAAAGTGACATATATCATAATAAAGTTAAGCTCCCAACTGTGTGCACCATGGCGGTCAGGAGCTCTTGGTGCAATGCTAGGGAGATGAGAATCAGATGGCATTTGGGGAAGCCACTCAAGGAAAGAGAGTATCTCAGGGAAATACATATTTCTAGGGTCTGGATACCAAATAGAGTCAAGATGAAAGCAGAGGGGAAGGACTGCTTTCAGTGACCAGTGCTGTGAGGTCAGGGTGCCAGGGCCCCATTGAAAGGACCCAGGGTGGGGGTGCATGCCTCATCATATGCCACATCTTCTCACTTACCCTCAATGGGGGTTCATCCACCATCTTCCCCACTGACAGTCTCAGATGCCCCTTTCAACTCAGTCTAACGGTGATGGGAGCCTGGGCTCTCAGGGCCTTTCCCCTTTGTATGCAGGGACTGTTTCCTCCAGGTGCTAGGTTCTGGGTGCTGGTCCTGTCAATGTCAGCCCAAGAGAGTACTGACCTGGTGTTCTAACACCCACTGTCCACCAAAAAAAAAGGAGAGTGCTTGGGGTGTGAGTTCACCCTGTTCCAAATGTCTTCATCTCAAAGCCATGGTTCTCAACTTCAACTGCACATTGAGAGTACATGGGGACAACCAGGCCACCTCCCAAACCAGTCACATCCAACTTGCTGAGGGTGGACCCAGGCATCCATATTGACTGAAGTTTCCCAGATGAGAGTCAATATATTGGCAAGAATAAACATCCCACCCTGAATCTAATGATGTGGTTCTCGTAAGATGGCAGAATAGGCAGACAGACTGCACAGACCCTCTTCAACAAAGAAAAGGGGAACCAATTAACACAGATACAGAAGATAATCCTGGTGCCCTGAGCTTTGAAGGGAAGGATATAGAAATGGACTAAACTCCAACTAGTAGAAGAATGTGCATGAAAACACCAAAAAAGGAGACATACAGAGCTGCAGTCTGGCAGCCATCCTGATGGCACAGACAATTTGGATATTGCTGACTGGTGTTAGGACCAAAGGGTTAACCTAAAATCAACCCTGCTAGCCAGAGACTGCACAAAGGACTACACACTGGTGGCTGGTGAATAAAGCAGCAAAGAGAAACGTAAGCTGAACTGTGGACTTTTGGCTGTCCAGAGGGTGCAGCCATTTTGAATGTTTACAAGCAGTTCAATCATTTTCGGTATTTAAAGAGATAGCATTCTCCCAGATTCCAGGGAATTAAGAATAGGCTCCACTTGCTGGGAACCACAAGCACATTCCAGACACCAATGACTGGAAAGGTGCGATATTCCCCTTGTTACTTTTATACCCCACACCCTCTTGGTGAATGGAGGTGCCACCATCCCTCACTCACACCCACCTACCAGGCTGGCAGGAATTCCATCCCAGTCTGTGTGCTTTGACAGAGCCTGGGTGCCCTGCCCCATCCTGCAATATTTTCTTTTTTCCCTGTTTTTCAGTTTGTTTGTTTTTGCCTGTTTTAAAATTATGATTAATATTATTGTCCTTTTTATTATTATTCTTTATTCCTCCCTTCCCAGGTTCTAGAGTTCAGCTTTTTCTCTCTTCCCTGTTTCTGGTTCCCTTTTTTTTCTCTCATGGTTAACCCCATTCTTTGATTTTCTTTTTGCATTTTTCCCATTTTTTTCTTCATTATTCTCCTACTCTACCTTTTTTCTCTTATTGCCCTTTCCCCACATATTGCAGGGTTTTTTTTTTTTTTTCTTTTTTTGGTGATTTTTCTTGTGTGTTTATGTGGTGTGTTTTTTGTCCCCTTGCTTTTACTCTTTTGATAGTTATTTGGTTGTTGTTTTTGTCTAACTGAGTGTGAGACAGCAACCATGCCCATATGATGCAACCACACTCATGCCTCTTACAGCTCCACTTACTGAGTGAGAGCCACCATTTTCTTCTCCACCAACTAGCCAACAATAAACAACCACCAAGAAGAGCCTGACTCTCCCTTACTGCTCTTCATGAACAGTTAACAGAGATCTAAATACAACAATATCACAATGTCTTGGAGACAACAGACCATCACACTCTACACAAAGAAGCAAGATAAAGTTGTAAAAACAAGAGAGTAGGATACAGACCCAGAACACATCCCTGAAGAAGAAGCAGCATTGGAACTCCTTGAAAAGGAATTCAAAAGAATTAAATTTAGTTATCTTCAAAGGGTTGAGAGACAGATCAAGGAAAACACAGGCAAAACCCTGGAATAATTTTGAAAGAAAATACAAGAAGAAATTGACAAAATAAAGTAAAATTAGAAATGATACAAAATTTACAGATAGAAATCTAGAAGATTAATATTAAATTTTCAGAAATAGGTAACACTTTGAAAGGACAAAAGAGTATAACTGAATCAATGGAAGACAGAATTAATGAGATTGAAGACAAATACCTGCATACTTCTTTGGAAAGGGATCAATCAGAAAAAAGATTGAAACAAAATGAAGAAAGCCTAAGGTTCATGTGAGATACCATCAAAAAGAATAACCTATGTGTAACTGCAATTCCAGAACAGGAAGAGAAAAATAAAACCACTGAAAAAAATTGTACAAGATTTGTTGGAAGAGAATTTCCCTGATATGATGAAAGATGAGAATATATCCATTCAGGAAGTCCAATGAACCCCAAACAGGATAGACACTCAAAAGAAAATCAGCAAGACACATCTTCATCAAACTCATCAAAACCAAAGACAAAGACAGAATCCTAAAAGCAACCTGGGAAAAACAAAAAGTTACTTACAAAGAACAATCAATAAGAAAAAGCTCTGATTTCTCACCAGAAGCCATGTGAGCAAGAAGGCAAGGGGATAGTATATATAAAATGCTGAAAGAGAAAAATTTCCAACCAAGAATTATATATCTGGCAAAATTGTCCCTCAAATATGATGGAGAAATTAAGACATTTCCAGATAAGCATAAATTAAGGGAATTTGTTAAAAACCAGACCAACCTTACAAGATATACTAAAGGGAGTCCTGTGAACAGAGAACCAATAATAGCAAACCACAACTGACCATTAATACACAAGATGACATAACCCAGAAACCAACACAGCTATGGATATATCCAAAGTAAAATGAGCTTACAAGATTGTAAACAAGAATCAGAGACATCAATTGACAAATGAGGACCACTACAAACCAAAAAGAAGGAAAAATAGTATAGTTACAGAACTTCTAAATGGTGAGGAAGTCAAGAGGGTTGCAAGATAGAATGGACTGTTCTAAACTTGGGGAAAAAATTATAAATCACTGGCTAACCTCAAAGAAAAATGATAAACCTTCACATCACAATAAAAAAGAGGACAAGCACAAATATTTAGCAAATACTAAAATAATAGCAACAAAGGAAATGACAACACAATTCATAAACATAATGAGCTCTGCACAGAAAATAATATGGAACAAAGAAACCAGGGACACCATGAAAAAAAAAATAACAAAATGACAACAATCAATTTATACTTTTTGATAATTACACTGAATGTTAATGGATTAAATGCACTGCTCAAGAGACAGGGAGTTGCAGACTGGATAAGAAAACATAACCCATCAATATGCTGTCTACAAGAGACGCACCTAGAGACAAAGACAAAAATAGACAAAAAAATCAAAGGATGGAAAAAGATATATCAAGCAAATGGCAATGAAAAAAGAGCAAGAGTGGGAATTTTAATTTCTGATCTAATTGACTTTAAGACAAAAACCACCAAAAAAGACAAGGAAGGACATTATAAAATGATTAAAGAATCAATTGAACAAGACAATATAACCATAATAAATATCTACGGACCCAATAAAAAGAACCCAAAATACATAAATCAGACTTTAAAAGAGTTGAAAAGGCAAATAGATGACTCCACAGTCGTAATGGGATTCTTTAATACACCACTTTCAATGAAAGATAGAAGAACTGGAAAGAAACTCAACAAAGATGCAGAAGAGCTAAATAATACAATCCACCACCTTGACCTTATAGACATCCACAGAGCACTTAACCCAACAACAGCACAATGTACATTCTTTTTCAGTGCACATGGAACATTCTCCATGATAAAACATATGTTAGGCCATAAAGCAAACCTTAATAAATTTAAAAACATCAAAATACTGCAAAGAATCTTCTCAGATCATAATGCTATCAAATTAGAAATTAACAATAGTAAGATCAACAGAAAAAGAGCAAACACATAGAAACTGAACAACACCCTCCTTAAGAAAGACTGGGTAAAAGAAAAAATAAAAATGAAATAAAAAAATTCCTTGAATCAAATGAGAATGAAAACACAACATACCAAAGTCTTTGGGGCACAGCAAAAGCAGTGACCAGAGGCCAATTTATAGCAATAAATCCACACATAAAAAAAGAAGAAGAAAGAGCCAAAATCAACAGCTTAAATCAACATCTCCAACAATTAGAAAAAGAACAGGAAGAAAAGCCTACAGCCATTACAAGAAAGGAAATAACAAAGATTCAAGCAGAAATCAATGAAATTGAAAATAGAAAGACAATAGAAAAAATCAACAAGACTAGAAGTTGGTTTTTGAAAAGATTAATAGAATTGACAAACCACTGGCATGTTTAACAAAGGAAAAGATGGATAGAATACAACTGAAATATAGAATACAAATATATGAATAAGAAACAAAATAAGCAACATCACAACAGAACCAACTGAAATAAAAAGGATAATATCAGGATACTATGAAGAACTATACTCCAACAAATTTGAAAACCTGGGAAAAATGGACAGATTTCTAGAAACACA
>NW_006924614.1:5592-8120 GCF_000298275.1 Orycteropus afer afer
ACCAATCCTACTCAAACTATTCCAAAACATAGAAAAGGATGGAATCCTCCCTAACTCGTTTTATGAAGCAAGCATAACCTTGATACCAAAACCAGGCAAAGACATCACTCAAAAAGAAAACTACAGACCAACATCCCTCATGAATATAGATGCAAAAATCTTCAACAAAATCCAATAGATTCCAACAACATATCAAGAAAATAATTCATTGTGACCAAGTGAGGGTCATATCAGGTATGCAAGCAAGGATGGTTCAACATTAGAAAAACAATCAATGTCATCCACCACATAAATAAAACAAAGGAAAAGAACCACATGATCATAGCAATTGCTGCAGAAAAGACATTTGATAAAATCCAACACCCATTCCTGATAAAAACTTTCAGCAAAGTAGGAATAGAAGGGATATTCCTCAACATAATAAAGGATATCTATACAAAACCAATAGCCAACATTATTCTTAATGGAGAGAGACTAAAACTGTTCCCCTTGCAAACAGGAACTAGACAACATGCCCTCTATCACCACTTCTTTTTGACATTGTATTGGAAGTCCTAGCCAGGGAAATAAGGCAAGAAAGGGAAATCAAAGGCAGCAAACTGGTAAGGAAGAAGTCAAACAATCCCCATTTGCTGATGATATGATCCTATACCTAGAAAACCCAAGAGATGCAATTAGAAATCTGCTGGAACTAATTGAGAGATTTAGCATCATGGCAGGCTGCAAGATCAACATCCAAAATTAGTTAGATTCCTTTACACCAGCAAAGAGATTGCTGAAAAAGAAATAAGGAAATCAATACCATTTACAATAAACCCACTGCCATGGAGTCAGATCTGACTCACAGCGACCCCTCATCAGGGTTTCAAGGCAGTATCACTATGGAAGTAGATTGCCCAACTTTCTTTCTGAGGAGTGGCTGGTGGATTTGAACTGCCAGCCTTCTGGTTAGCAGTCAAATGCTTTAGGCACTACACCAAATAGCTACCAAAAAAATAAAATACTTGGGAATAAATCTTACCAGGGACACAAAAGACCTGTACAAAGAAAACTATAAAAGACTAATTCAAGAAACCACAACAGATCTATATAAATGGAAAAACATACCATGCTTGTGGATAGGATTATTGAATATTGTGAAAATATCCATTTTACCTAACACAATCTATACATTCAATGCAATCCCCATCCAAATCCCATCAACATTAAGGATATGGAAAAACCAATCACTAACTTTGTATGGAAAGAAAAGAGACCTCGAGTAAGCAAAGCACTGTTGAAGAAGAACAAAGTAGGAGGTCTCACATTGCCGGATCTCAAAACCTACTATACAGCCACAGTAGTCAAAACTGCATGGTTTTGGTATAATGGCAGACACATAGACCAATGGAATAGAATTGAGAACCCAAAAATAGATCCACCGACCTGTGGTGAGCTCATCTTTGACAAAGGGCTGAAGTCCATTAAATGGGGAAGAGAAAGTTTGTTTAATAAATGGTGCTGGCAAAACTGGATATCCATTTGCAGAAAAATGAAACAAGATCTGTACCTCACACCATACACAAAAACGAACTCCAGATGGATCAAAGACTTAAATGTGAAACCTAAAACTATAGAGTTCCTCAAGGAAAAACTAGGGACAAATTTAGGGGCCCTAATATATGGCAATAATAGACTATCAAACATAACCTAAAATGCACAAACAGCAGAAGAGAAACTAGATGAATGGGACCTTCTAAACATTAAATTTTTATGTGCTTCCAAAGACTTCTCCAAAAGAGTCAAAAGAGAACTGACAGATTGGGAAAAAAAATATTTGGCAATATGACATATCTGACAAGGGACTTATCCATAGAATTTATAGAAAACACCAACACCTCAACAACAGAAAGACAAATAATCCAATTAAAAATGGGCAGAAGACATGAACAGATATTTCACCAAAGAGCATATTCAGACAGCCAACAAACATATGAAGAAATGCTCATTATCATTAGCCATTAGAGAGATGCAAATCAAAACAACAATGAGCTACCATCTTGCCCCAGCACTAGTAGCAAAGTTCAACAGACAGAAAATAACAAATGCTGGCAATGATGTGGAGAGATTGAGACTCTCATACACTGTTGGTGGGACTGTCAAATGGTACAAACACTGTGGAAAGCAGTATGGCGAGTCCTTAAAAAGTTGGCATTAGAAACACCATGTGCATTACTAGGTATATATCCTAAAGAAGTGAGAACCAGGACAAGAACAGACATATGCACACCCATATTCATCGCAGCACTATTTACAATAGCAAAGAATGGAAACAACCTAGGCGCCTATCAACTGAAGAATGGGAAACCAAACTACAGTACATACACACAATGGAATACTATGTAACCCTAAAGAATAACACAGAATCTGCAAAACACCACATAACATGAATGAACTTGGAGGACATCATGCTGAGTGAAATATGTCAATCACAGAAAGACAAATATTGTATTAGTCCGTTATTGTAAAAAGTCAAGGAAAGGTTTATA
>NW_006924614.1:9140-10504 GCF_000298275.1 Orycteropus afer afer
GCTATGTATGCACAGGTAAACAGCTCAGTGGGCAGGAGTGCATGGAGTGATGGACACAGGGAAGAGGTAACTATGGGGAGGAAGTGAGAGGCATTGTGGGAAATTGCAGTCAATGTCATGAGACAAAGTGTACATGAACTGCTGTATGGAAAGTGAATTTGCTCTGTAAACTTTCACCCAAATCACAGAACCCCCCCATTCCCCTGGCACTCCAAACTGACCCCCAGCACCCGCAACCAACTTCCCTGGCGCCTTCCCAGCAAACAGCACCGACAAATCATCACCTTCGCCCCGGCCTGGGTAAGTCCCCTAATGACAGCTCGGGTAACTGAGTCCTAAGTTCTGGTGACTAGAAAAACAAGACTCCACTCCAGAGTGCAAACCGGGTACCAGGTTTTGTGTCTCCCCACCGTGAGCCTGGGACTCACCGGGACAAGTCCAGGGCTTGCCCGTTCCACCCCCACCCGCTGCAGGGATGCCTCAGAAGGTGGTGTGGCCCCCATTTTCAAGCCCTCTCCCCATGGTGGGATGCCTCCATGAGAAGCCTAGGCTTCCATACTTAGGACTGGGTCCTAAACTGGGGCACACGATCTGTACTTTAAGAGATGTCTTAAGTTATAGGTGCCACCCTTTATCTTGCTTCTGGTCACCATGGGCTCTGGATCCTCTATACCCACAGACTCTCCCCTGGGGTGTTTGTTACAGAACCTTGAAGGCTTAGATTTAAAGCCCAAGTGTCTCATATGTTTGTCCACTCAAATTTGGCTCCAATATAAATTGGACAACCAAAAATGTTTGGCCGCCTAACGGCTCACTTGAATCTGGTCTAATTCAAGACCTGTATAACATTTGTGAGCTCCAAGGAAAATGGTCTGAGATTCCCTACATTCAAGGCTTTTCTTATCTCCATAGTCCACCTTCCCTCTGTTCGTTAGCTAATCAACAATCCCCTTCCCTTTGAGTCTGGCAGCCATCTCGACCAGCAGATGATCCTCCTCCTTATAGGTGAGAGCCACAAGCAGCTCCACCCTAGGCTCTAGTTCCTCACTCATCCCCCCCCCACCAAGCCCACAAGAGCCTTCTCCTCCCTCCGCCCCTCCCTGCACACCAACTCCACCCATCACTCACTCCAAGGCCCATAAGTCATCTGACCCTGAAGTTTCTCAGTCTGCCTCCACGATGGCACCCTTGCGAGAGGTTGCCAGAGCTGAGGGAATTGTTCAAGTCCATACCCCTTTTCCAATGGCTGAGCTGGCTCTCATTCAGTCTAGGCTTGGATCTTTCACTTCTGACTCTGCAACCTTTATTAAACAGTTTCAATTCCTGACACAATCATACCAGCTAACCTGTCATGATATTTTTGT
>NW_006924614.1:12899-13498 GCF_000298275.1 Orycteropus afer afer
GGGGCGCAGAATAAAAACTTCTCTTTAACCCCTCCTCCTTTTCCTGGACCAGGAACCTCCAGCCACCACCATCCAACACTGGTGAGTTTCCTATTTTTGACTAGTTTCCCAATCCTGGGCACCTAGATCTCAAGTCCTGGTTCCATTTCCAGAGCCTCTGTCCACAAACCGTGAGCTCACGTCAGAGTCTCTTCCACTCCAAAGGCTGAGGTACCCGGGGGATGCCCTGGGTTCCCAGTCTTTCCATGGCATAGCCGTTCCAGGCTGAAGACTACAGCAGAGATGTCCACTGTTTTCTTCCAGTCTCCATTTTCCAAGATTCTGGCAAAACGACTGGGACACTGGTCCTTTGACCAAATCTTTCCACCAGGACTTAAGGGATCGTGGGTAACCAGAACTCCAAACCAGACCCAACTACTTCCCTGGGGTGTCTCTTACTCAATCTCCACACCCTGGGGCTGGTTCAGGACTTACATTCCAAATGCCTAATTTTCTATTGCAATACTGTTTGGCCCCAATAATAATTCTCCATGGCCTGAGCAAGGAACTTTTGATTTTAACATCCTCATTGATCTTGGTAATTTCTGTCACAGCATAGG
>NW_006924615.1:0-964 GCF_000298275.1 Orycteropus afer afer
AGGATCCTCATCACACCAGGAGCAAGGAAAGCCTCCTCCCAGATGCAGAAGTGCAAATTCAACAAACCTGTAAAAATGGGACTTGCACCCCCACGGAAGATCTTAAATATCTCTTTTCTTCCTGCCAACCTCATGAACACTGATGAAATTTTAGGTGAACTTTTTATTTTTCTTACAGTAATTTTTGTATTAGCCTTCAACTGTGCTTCTCTCATAACAGGCTCTATGTATGTTTATTGGTGTTATTAAGTAAGGTATCTTTTATTACTGTGAGTTTTACTATGTTTTTTGTTTGCCTGGTCAGCTGCTGTATTAGTGGAAAGTTTAGGGAAGACAAAGAAAATGCCCTCGTTCATTTCAGCCATTCAGTAGCCACCAGAAGAGTCCTTTCATCTGTTGGATATGTCATCTGGTGCCTCGGAAGGCTACATCCACTTCCAAACCCCCCTTGTTGTTTCCCAAGTTATAAACTACATTCATGTCCTAATGCTATTGTCCAGAAAGGTAGTATCGGACTCCCTTGGCCACTAATCGCTACTTTGAATGCTTTAATCTCTTTTCCCTGTTTTAAAAACCACCCAAACTGCCATTGACTCAACTCCTACTCATAGCAATCCCTGGAAAAAACCTGGGTTTCTGAGGTGGTGAATCATTATGAAAGTATATTGGCCCAGGCTTCCTTCCATTTTCCACTTTTTTCCCTGTTTTAGTACTTCTTTAAAATCAGCTGCAAATTTGACTCTTTATCGAAATTATTCAGTAGTTTTACTTACGGAAAAAATCTGGGATGTACAATCCTGAAACATGCCCTCTAAAGAACCTTGCAAGCTGCAATACATCTGTATAAAATCTTGGCTAACTCAAGCCAACTCTAGAATTCCATCACCCAATGATACAAACCAAACAATTTTATGTGCACCCTAAGGATATATATGTATTTGTGAAATAGTTGAACACTCCAAGG
>NW_006924615.1:3355-3910 GCF_000298275.1 Orycteropus afer afer
TTTTTTCCACACTTAAAAGTATATTAGCACGTGTATTATGCATGTCACACATGCTTTTTTAAAATATATTATATCAAAATATAATTTATGTACAAGAAATACACAAAACTAAAGTGACATGAGTCAATGCATTTTTTTTTTTTTTCTGCAGTGCTTCCTCTTTTCCCCTGGTAATCAACAAAGAAACTTGCCTTCCATATATAAACCTTTCCTTGACTTTTTACAATAATGAATTAATACTATATTTGTTCTTGTGCGACTGACTTATTTCACTCAGCACAAAGTCCTCCAAATTCATCCATGTTATGTGGTGTTTTGCAGATTCTATGTTCTTTAGTGTTGCATAGTATTCCATTGTGTTTATGTACCATACTTGGTTATTCGTTCTTCCATTGATGGGCACATAGATTATTTCCATCTTTTTGCTATTGTAAATAGTGCTGTGATGAACATGGGCATGCTTTTCAAAGAATCAACTTCTAGTTTTGTTGATTTTTTCCTACTGTCTTTCTATTTTCTGTTTTATTTATTTCTGTTTGAAATTTTTATTATTTC
>NW_006924615.1:4145-5551 GCF_000298275.1 Orycteropus afer afer
TATTTTTCCATTCATCTTCCTATTGTTGATTTCTAAATTCTAATTTGAAATCTTTGCAGATTTGTGATCTTTAAAGATGCTTGGCAGCATTTCAGTGTTTTTAAATTTATTGAACCTTGCTTTGTGGCCTAATGTGGTCTATTCTGGAGAATGTTCCATGTGCACTGGAAAAGAATGTAGAATGTGCTGTTGTTGGGTGAAGTGCTCTGCAGATATCTATAAGGTCAAGTTGGTAGATTGTATTGTTTAGCTCTTCTGCATCTTTGTTGAGGTTCTTTCTAGTTCTATCTGTGACTGAAAGTGGTGTATTAAAGTCTCCTGCGATGACTGTAGAGTCATCTATTTGTCTTTTCAGTTCTTTTAGAGTCTGGTTTATGTATTTCGGGGCTCTTTCATTGGGTGCATAGATACACATACTTGTTTTAAGAACATTGCAGGATCAGATGTGAATTGAGATCATACAGAAAGCAAACATAACAGCAGTGAAGGTGAAGCAAATGTTGCAGAAAATTGAGTCAATTAAATAGTAGTTTAATAGTTTCCTAGAAGAAAAATTACAAAATCAAAAGGGTGAATACTTTTAAGATTTTTGTTTTGTTCCAAAATTGCTATAAAGAAGGTTGGACCTCTTTATATTTCCAATAGAAAAGAATTTTTATTTCACCCTACTCTCTCTAACATTAGGCAATCCCCCGTTTCTCAGCTTTGGCTCATATGAGTTATTCTTTTGTCTTTCTGACAATCTGCAGGTTTCTGTTTTTACAGAAAGATTTTATGTTTATGTTTTTGTGGGTAAATTTTATTGGGTTGTGAAATAATACAAAAAAGGAACAAATTTACGTGCACAGCTCAGTGACTATTCACAAAGTGACCACACCTGCACGGCCAACACTGAGACCAAGAAACAAAAAAAATAGCCAACATGCCAGGAGCTCTCTCATTTACATGTCCAGTTGCTACCACATCCCTCAAAGGAAACCACTCTTTTGACTTCTAAAACTGTAGATTAGTTTTGCCTACTCTTGAACCTTGTACAGTAAATCACACAGTAAGTGCCCATGTAAGTCTGGATTTTTCTACTTAATGATTCCATGATACCAACACCCACACATATTGGCATACTGTAGTTGTAGTTCTCTCATCTTACTGATGTATCGTGTTCCCTTAGAAGAAATGTCCCAAGTTTACTTATTTATTTTGTTATCGATTGGTATTGAGTTGTTACTATTTGTGCACTCATGAATACGATTGCCGTGAAATTTTATAACACTAAATATACTAACTCTTTGTGTTTTAGTTCCTTCCACTGCCTTTATGCTTTAAAAGATATTCTCCATTTGAGAATTATGAACAGAGTCACATGTTTTATACTTTTCAATAGTTTTATCTTTAATATTTAACTATTA
>NW_006924615.1:6391-7097 GCF_000298275.1 Orycteropus afer afer
GGAATATCTTTCATCTTCCTTTCGAAGATCCTGTCAAATCTTTCACTTTGATCCACGGTAAAATGATGCTTCCAGTCTCCAACTGTCCCTAGTGAGATAAACACATGAACAGTACCTAAATAGGGAAATAGCATTATAAAGGCAAAGGTTACCTCCAACCTACTATAATCTCTTCTCTGAGACAAGCTAAATATCTGTGTTGTTCTCCCTGGGGTTTGACACATCATCTTTCCTTATATAAAAATGAGTTAAGAAAGTAACTTGGAAATGCATTGACACAGTAAACATAGTTATAGACCAGTTCCCTATCTGTTACATGTCTACCAACTACTATCATCGAATCATAGTCTTTCTTTAGAAGAAGAAAACAAAGAGTTCTAAAATATATGAAGAGATTAGATTTTAAAAATTTTACTGGCAAGACACTAGACAGACTATATAAACCATAAAACAACCCATAATGTTGATCTGTCATACTTAAAGCTGGAAATAGAGAAGCTTAAATGATTTTCAAGTAATGAAGTCAAAGTCACAGAGGGTACTAAGAGTGCTATTGCTGCAGCTTTTCTGTATAAAAGATTGAAGCCATCCTTAAGCCAATATTTTAAAAAGAAGTCTAGTAATTTAGCATCTTCAGCTATCAGATTTTCTTTTGTGCACATTTTTGTTGGCATTTACAGTAAATAGAAACTTAAAAAAAAAAAAA
>NW_006924615.1:7766-8441 GCF_000298275.1 Orycteropus afer afer
AATTTCCATTAGATCCTTATACAATTAAGTATAAATTAATATTCATCATTATGATTCCAAGGAATAAATTAAAGAATAAAATATGTATGAAATAGAGAAATACAAACTATGTTTTAGAATGGCATACATTAAAATAATTTAAGTGTTTGAACTAAAGTGACATCAGTTAGAAAGAAAACGTTTTCTTTTTTTTTTTTTTCAGTTGTGATTCAGGTGAAAATTTACAGAGCAAATTCACTTTCCATACAGCAGTTCAAATAAACTTTGTCTCAAGACGTTGACTATAATTTACTACCATGCAACAGCTCCCCTCCCGATAGTTACCTGTTCCTAGTGTCTATCCCTCCATGTACTCCTGCTCCCTGAGCTGTCTCCCAGTGTATAAACAGCCCTTCTTTCTTCCATGATTGTTCTCTCCAAGGAGTGTATCTACCTCAGGTAAATGTTCAACTCATATGCCTATCTTTTGCTTGGCTAGAGGCCACAGGTATGGTTTCAATTCCAGACCTGAAGGGCAGCTAGGGTCCATAGTCTCAATGGTTCCACCAGGCTCTATCGGGCCAGCAAACCCAGTCCCCCACACACACACCCATTATTTTTTTCCCCAAATGTACATTGTTCTCCCTCTCTATCCAGGATCTCCTACATAGACCTCTCTTCTGAGTGGTTGACAGT
>NW_006924615.1:10001-11168 GCF_000298275.1 Orycteropus afer afer
TTTGTGTCTCATGTGAATGCCCACAGGAAAGTGACCTCAGCAAAGGAGGACTTTAACAATCAGGTGGATAGGATGACACATTCAGTGGAAACCAGCCATCCTTTATCCCCAGATACTCCTGTCATGACTCAATGGGCTCATGAACAAAGTGGCCATGATGGTACGGATGGAGGTTATGCATGGGTTCAGCCACATGGACTCCAGCTTACCAAGGGTGATTTGGCTACCGCCACTGCTGAGTGCTCAATCTGTCAACAGCAGAGACCGACACTGATTCCGCAAAATGGAACCATTCCTTGGGGTGATCAGCCAGCAACCTGGTGACAGGTAGATTACATTCGACCACTTCCATCATGGAAAGGACAGCGTTTTGTTCTTACTGGAATAGATACTTTTTCTGGATATGGATTCGCCTTCCCTACATGCAATGCTTCTGCTAAAACTACCATCCGTGGACTTACAGAATGCCTTATCCACTGTCATGGCATCCCACTCAGCATTGCTTCGGATAAAGGGACTCATTTCACAGCACATGAAGTGTGGCAATGGCTTATGCTCGTGGAATTCACTGGTCTTACCATGTTCCCCATCATCCTGAAGCAGCTGGTTTGATAGAACAATGGAATGGCTTTTTAAAGACACAAATAAGGAGCCAGCTAGGTGGCAATACCTTGAAGGGTTGGGGCAATGTTCTCCAGGAGAGTGTATATGCTCTAAACCAGCATCCAATATATGGTTCCGTTTCTCCAATAGCCAGGATTCATGGGTCCAGGAACCAAGGGGTGGAAACAGGAGTGGTACCACTCACCATTACCCCTAGTGACCCACACAAAAAATTTTTGCTTCCTGTCCCTGCTACCCTATGCTCTGCGGGTCTGGAGATCTAAGTCCCAAAGGGAGGAACACTCCCACATGGAGACACAATACTGATTGCATTGAACTGGAACTTAAGAATGCCACCGGGCCACTTTGGCTTTTTGGTTGTCCATATCTGGAATGTGCTTGGAGTTCCCGGAATGGAGCTTGTACTGAAGTACCTGGAATCTGGGTGATCGCTGATGCTTTAAATATCCAAATGTTCAAGCCACTTACAAACATTCGTAATGGCTGCATCCTCTGGACAGACAAAAGTCCACAGCTCAGCCTGCCATCCTCTTCATTGCTTCC
>NW_006924615.1:12689-13626 GCF_000298275.1 Orycteropus afer afer
TGAAACAGAAACACAATGTGCAATGATAGTTCATAAGAAAGAAACATCAATTTTATTTTAGAGGAGTTAGAACAATTTTCAAGAAGGAAAAACATTTCTTCCAACTCAGGAAGACAGAAGGGTAAGAAAGGTACCTGAAGAAGCATAAGAATCCATTTCCAATTTTAAAAGTCAGTCCCAAATCACAGAAGCTTGTAATGCCTCCCATATTCAATGAAAATTGAAGCTCGTTGTGCTTCACACTTGGTGTAATCAAGAGAAATGGAACTGGAGAGACTTGGGGACAGGAGAAAAAGGGCTTTGGTAAACTGCCTGTGTATCTAAGTGTTTATACTTGCAGGTGATAGAGGAGATATGTTGAATGGGGGGGGTGAGTAAAATGATAGGAATTCAGTTATCAAATAAGAGTCTTTGGGTGATGCAAATATTTAAGACCTCAGCTAGATGCTAAAAGTTTCATGGTTCAAACCACACAGGGGAGCCACAGGAGACAGGTCTACAGATCTGCTTCCAGAAAGTCACAGTCTTGGAAACCCTGTGGAGCAGTTGTACCCTGCTTATGTGGGGCCTCAGTGAATTGGAATTGACTCTATGGCAACCAGCAACAGCAATAATTCATCCGATTATTTCTACAAATAATTTTTATATATAATGACTAGCCGAAAATAAACATAGGGATTTACATGAAGAGATAATATAGTCAAGAATCAGAAGAAGTAAGAATAATACAAACAACTATAGATGCTATAGATATGGAATTATCAGATATAGTTTTAATAACTATGCTTCAAGGCAATAAAAGACAAAACATAAAATTTTGGCAAACAAAACCTACAAAGTATAAAAACAGCAACAGATTTAAAACACACACATTGCCATTGATTCGGATCTGACTCATAAAAACCCCTCCTTGTGTTTTCGAGACAGTATCACCATC
>NW_006924616.1:0-3069 GCF_000298275.1 Orycteropus afer afer
TTGTTATAATTGACTTTTTCTTCTCAAGCTGCTCTTTGAAATCTTCTGTTCAGCTCTTTTATCTTGTCATTTCTTCCTTGTGCTTTAGTAAGATTCAGTGTCTTCTGATATCCATTTTGGTCTTTTCTTCCTTTCCTGTCTTTTTAATGAAATTTTGCTTTCTTCATTGTGATTTGGGTAAAAGTTGACAGAGCAAATTCACTTTCCATACAGCAGTTCACATATACTTTTCTCATGACATTGACTATAGTTCACCACACTGCAACAGCTCCCCTCTTCCTTTCTCCCCAATTACTTCTTCCCTATGTCCTTCCCTCCATGCACTCCTGCCGCCTTAGCTATGTCCCTGTGCATACACAGCCCTTCTATTCTCCCATGATTATTCTCTCCAAGAAGTGTATCAACCTAGTGTAAATGTTCACCTCGTATGTCTGTCTTTTGTTTGGCTGGAAGTCACAAGTGTGGGTTCAATTCCAGACCTGAAGGGTAGCCAGGGGCCATAGTCTCAGTGGTTCCAGTTGCTAGGACTAAGCGTTTCCATGAATCTTTGGTTCTCTTCATTCTTCTTTGCTCTGGACGATGAGAGATCCATCGTTGCATCTAGATGGCTGCTTGCAAGCTTTTAATATCCCAGTCGCTACTTGCCAAAGTAGGAGGTGGAACAATGTTTTGTGTAGTATGTTATGCCAACTGAGCTTGATGTCCCCTGCGACTATGGTCCTGATCCCACAGGTCCAACTACTCGTTCCCTCTGAGTTGCTGGCTGTGCCCAAAAAGTGACTACAAACTTGTCTCTTGTCATCTCTACTGTACACCTGGGAATTCTTACAGAACATACAAATACACTTATGGAAACATTGTCTGACAACCTTATACATGGTCTTGGGCACATTCCCCCCTGTATAGACGTATCTAATAGTTCAGACGCTCTACCCGTCTTTCCACCTGTATATCCATGTTTGCCTTCACTGACAACACTGACATAAATGACAACATTTATGTGCAAAAGGGTTCATCTTTGTTGTCTGTACCTCCCATGTGCCTCTCCCTGTCTTTCCCTTCCTCAGTGCCACTGTGTTGATCACTCATGTTTGCACATTGCCCATCTCTTGACCCAAATCAATACTTGTCTCTACCTGTCTAACAGTGTTCCCTCCGACCCCTGGTAACCAACAAAGAAAATTTCCTTCTAACCTTTCCTTGACTTTTTTACCATAATGGATTAATACAATATTTGTCCTTCCGTGATTGACTTATTTCACTCAGCATAATTTCCTCCAAGTTCATCCACGTTATGCGGTGTTTTGCAGATTCTGTGTTATTCTTTAGGGTTTCATAGTATTCCATTGTGTGTCTGTACCACAGTTTGGTTATCCATTCTTCAGTTGATGGACACATAGGTTGTTTCCATCTTTTGGTTATTGTAAATAGTACTGTGATGAACATGGGTGTGCATATGTCTGTTCTTGTCATGTTGTTGTTGTTGTTATTTGCCATCGAGTCGGCACCGACTCATAGCAACCCCTCCTTGGGTTTCTGAGGCAGTATCACTATAGAAGTAGGAATTCCCAACCTTCCTTCCGAGGAGTGGCTGGTGGGTTTGAACCGCCAGCCTTCTGGTTAGCAGTCAAGAGCCTTAGGCACTATGCTACCAGGGAACCCCCTCTCACTTATTTAGGGTATATACCTAGTAATGGAATGGTTGGGTCAAATGGTATTTCTAATTCCATCTTTTTAAGGAATCGCCATACTGCTTTCCACAGTGGTTGTACCATTTCGCAGTCCCACCAGCAGTGTAGGAGAGTCCCAATCGCTCCACATGCTCACCAGCATTTGTTATTTTGTGTCTTGTTGAACTTTGCTACTAGTGCTGAAGCAAGATGTTATCTTCATGAATGATGATCTTGATGTCATCCCACAACTTCTCTGGTTTTTGGTCACTGGTGTTCAGTGCATCAAATCTACTCTTCAGATGGTTTCTAAATTCAGGTGGGATGTAATCAAGGTCATATTCTGGCTCTCATGAACTTGTTTAAATTGTCTTCACCTTCAACTTGAACTTGTATATGAGCAGTTGATGATCTGTTCTGTAATCAACTCCTGTCCTTGTTTTGGCTGAAGATATTCAATATCCAATATTGAATATCCAATATTCAATAGCTTGCCCACTGCCTCTTGCCAGAGATGTAGTCAGTCTAATTCCTGTGTATTCCATCTGGCAAAGTCCAATATGTAACCACCATTTTATGTTGTTGAACAAAGGTATTTGCGATAAGTTGTTGGTCTTGCAAAATTCTATAATATGATCTCCAGCTTCATTTCTATCACCAAGACCATATTTTCCAACTTTTGCATTCCAGTCACCAGTGATGATCAACACATCTTGATTGCATGTTTGGTCTATTTCAGACTGCTGAAGTTGGTATAAATCTTCAGTTTTCTCGTCTTTGCCTTTGGTGGTTGGTCCATAAATTAGAATAATAGTTGTTTTAACTGATCTTCCTTATAGGTACATGGATATTATCCTATCACTGACAACATTGTACTTCAGTATGGATCTTGAAACATTCTACATGATAATGAATGCCACGTTATCCCTCTTTTTTTCTTTTTAAGAGCTTGTTTTACATTCAGCGTTAACATGTACATTTAGATTCATCCGCATTTATCATGTCCAACCTTAACCCAATCTCCTCCTCTCCCTACCTTGTAACCCTCCCTGTGTGCCCCTCATATTTATGCACTCCTGTTTGTCCTGCATTTCCTCAGTTTGAATGTTGGTCCTCTGGCGTCCCATGGTGTATTGCTCTAAGGGATGTATTACCATAGAGTATGTGGGTGTGTCATCCTGGATTGAGTGGTCTGCATGTACATCTTGTTAACTATTGGTCTGAGAGCCCGCCCCTGGGGGTGAGTTTTATTCCAGGCACAGAATGTATTCCAGGGCCATAGTATTGGGAGTCTTGCCAGATTTCATCTGACCAGTAATTCTGGTCATTATTGAGTTTTTGAATTTTGTTCCATGTTTTCCCTCCCACTCTATCCAAGATCTCCAGATTCGATCCTTTC
>NW_006924616.1:3600-4594 GCF_000298275.1 Orycteropus afer afer
AGGACTGCAGGTATTTTGTATCACTGGTGTCTGTGCAAGATTAGCCTCAGCTGAGTCTATCCTTGGTCTAGAGTATACTTCTGTTCACTGACCCCTGTCTGATCTTCTCAGGTGTTTATGTATTTATCTGTGTAGCCTAGTGTTTGATGTTAATGGCAATGCAGTATTGTGGACACACTGGTTTGTATTAGCATCTGTCATCTATCTCTTATGTGCACAATTCGGTGTCCTCCCATTTCTTGTTATCATGGTGGTCACAGATCCTTCCTGTATATCCCTCCCCCTACCCATGTCAGTGTGTAGGCCCCAACTAGCCCAAAATTAATCTCTCCCATTCCCTCTCCATCCCAGTAACCTACTAGGTGAGTTCCCTTTCCCAAGCAAACCCTTCTCTGTCTTTTTACAGTAATGGGCTCGTACAATACTTGTCTTTCTATGATTGACTTATTTCACTCAGCATAATGTCCTCCAGGTTCATCCATGTTGTGAGATGATTCACGTATCCCTCATTGTTTAATGTACCATAGTATTCCATTGTGTGGATATACCATAATTTGGTTATCCACTCATCTGTTGATGGGCATTTAGGTTGTTTCTATCTCTTTGCTATGGTGAATTGTGCTGTGATGAACATAGGTGTAGATATGTCTATTCATGCGCTATCTCTGAACTCTTTAGGATATATTCCTAGTAATGTAATTGCTAGGTCAAATGGTACTTCCATTTTCAGTTTTTTAAGGAAACAACATACCACTTGCCACAATGGTTGTACCATTTTACAATCCCACCAGCATTCCACAAGAGTTCCAATCTCTCTGCAACCTTGCCAGCATTTGTTATTTTCTGACCCGTTGAACTTTGCTATTATTGCTGGGGTGAGATGATATCTCATTGTTGTTTTGATTTGCATCTCTCTAATGATTAATGAAGAAGCTCTGGTAGCATAGTGCCCAAGGCATCTGACTGCTAACCAGAAGGCTGGTGGTTCAAACCC
>NW_006924616.1:5634-6851 GCF_000298275.1 Orycteropus afer afer
AGGTAGTATTGACATTTTCACAATATTTAGTCTACCTATCCATGAACAAGGTAGGTTCTTCCATTTATGTAGTGCCCTTGTCTCTTGTAGCAGTGTTTTATAGTTTTCTCTCTGAGGTCTTTTGTGTCTCTGGTGAGGTTTATTCCTTGGTATTTTATCTTTTTAGTAGCTATTGTAAATGGTATTGTTTCCCTTATTTCTTTATCAGAGGACTCCTTTCTGGTGTAGAGAAGTGCAACTGATTTTTGTATGTTGATCTTGTATCCTGTCACTTTGCTGAACCTCTCTATTAGTTCCAGTAGTTTTTTTTATTGAGTCCCTTGGGTTTTCTATGTATAGGATTGTATCATCTGCAAATAGACATAGTTTTAATTCCTCTTTGCCAATTTATATGCCTTATATTTCTCTTTCTTGCCTTATTGGCCTGGCCAGGACTTCCAATACAGTATTAAATAGAAGTGGTGATAGAGGGTATCTCTGTCTGGTTCCCGTCCGTAGGGGGAATGTCTTGAGTCTTTCTCCAGTAAGAATGATGTTGGCCATTGGCTTTGCATATATACCGTTTATTATGTGGAGGAATTTCCCTTCTATCCCTATTTTGCTGAGAGTTTTAATGAGGAATGAATGTTGGATTTTATCAATGTCTTTTCTGCATCAAGTGATATAATCATTTGGTTCTTTTCCTTTGTTCTGTTTATGTGGTGGATTACGTTGATTGATTTTCTGATGTTGAACCATCCTTGTAAACCTGGTATGCATCCCACTTGGTCCAGATGTATTGATTTTTTGATATGTTGTTGGATTCTGTTGGCCAGGATTTTGTTAAAGATTTTTGCATCTATGTTCATGAGTGATATTGGTCTGTAGTTTTCCATTCTAGTGGTGTCTTTCCCTGATTTTGGTATTAGTGTTATGCTTGCTTCATAAAATGAGCTTGCGAGTATTGCATTTTTTCTATATTCTGGAATAGCTTGAGTAGTATAGGTGTCAACTCTTCTCTAAATATTTGATAGAATTTTCCAGTGAAGCCATCAGGGCCAGAGCTTTTCTTTGTGGGAAGTTTTTTTATGGCCTGTTCAGTTTCTTCTTTTGTTATAGGTCTGTTCAAGTTTTCTATCTCTGAGTGGGATAGTTTAGGTAGGTCTTGTGATTCTAGAAACTTGTCCATTTCTTCTAGGTTCTCAAATCTGTTGGAGTACAGTTTTTCATAATATTCT
>NW_006924616.1:8007-12311 GCF_000298275.1 Orycteropus afer afer
AGGCAGTATCACTACGGAAGTAGGATTTCCCAACCTTCCTTCCGAGACTTGTCTATTATCCCTTTTAATTCAGTTAATATTTGCTTCACGTATTTTGGAGCACTTTCATTGGGTGCATAAATATTTATTATTGTAACAACTTCTTTGTTAATTGACCCTTTCAGCATCATATAATATCCCTCCTTATCTCTTATGATATTTTTCATCTTAATGTCTATTTTGTCAGAAATTAATATTGGCACTCCTGCTCTTTGTTAGTTTCCATTAGCTTGGTATATTTTTTTCCATCCCTTAACTCTTAATTTGTTTTTATTTTTGTGTCTAAGGTGGGTCTCTTGTAGGCAGCATATCAATGGGTCTTCTTTTGTTATCCAGTCTGCCACTCTCTTTCTGTTGATTTAGTCCATTCACATTAAGTGTAATTAGTGATAGGTATGAATTGATCGCTGTCATTCTATTGTGTCTTTTTGTCATGTTGTTGGTGTTTCCTTGGTCCATGTTCTTTTCTGTGCTGAGTTCGGTTTGTTGGCTAATGCTTTCTCCCTTTTCTTCTTTATTATTGGTTTTGTGATTATTAAACCCATGTATTCCTTCCTTCTGGATTTGCTTAGAAGGATTGTTACTTTTCTCTGTGGTTACCTTGGAGTATCTTCTTTTCTCTACATCTTTAGAACAGTGTGTACTGCAAAGACATTGTCCTGTTTTCCTCTCCAGTTGAAAGTTTGTACCTAGACGTTTTATTCCCTCTGATAGGTTAGTTGCTGTTGTTTGCTTATTGAATTTCTTGGTTTTTAGGGTACAATGTTTTATGGTCTTATTTTGAGTATCTATTTCTGATTTGGTTTTAGTGTTGATGCCATGTTTCCTGATTTTGTTGTTCTTTGTTGTGGGTTCTCTATTGGAAGAACTTCCTTAAGCATTTCTTGTAGGGTCGCTCTGGTTTTTACAAAATCCTTTAATTTCTGTTTGTCTGAGAATGCCTTGATTTTGCTCTCATATTTGATGAATAATTTGGCCGGATATAGGATTCTTGGTTGGAAGTTCTTTTCCTTCAGTGTTTTATATATTCTGTCCCATTGCCTTCTTGCTTGCATGGTTTCTGCTGAGTAGTCAGAGCTCAGACTAATTGTTTCATTAATATAAGTAATATTTTTTTTTTAATCCCGTGCAGCTCTCAAACTTTTTTCTTTGTCTTTAGATTTGGAGAGTTTGATTATAAAATGCCCTGGTGTTTTTCTCTTGGGATCTATCTTGTATGGGGTTCTATGAGCTTCTTGGACAAATATCTTTTCTTCCTTTATGATATGGGGGAAGTTTTCTGTTACCAGGTCTTCCACAATTTTCTCAGTGGTCTTTTTCACCTCTTCTTGTTCTGGAATTCCAATGAGTCTTATGTTGTTTTTTCTCATGTCATCTCATATAATTCTTAGGTTCTCTTAATTTCTCTTAAATCTTTGCTCCTATTTTTCTTCATACAGACTCGTATGCAGGGATTTGTCTTCTAGTTGGGATATGCATTCTTCAGACAATTCCAGCCTACTCTTTTGTACTTCTACTGTGTTGTGTAATTCTGTCATTTTTGTATTTATCTTCTGGATTTCTAACTGCTGTTTTTGTATGAGTTCTGATTGTGCATTAATCTTGTTATTTTGTTCTTGAATGATTTTCCTGAATCTTTCCAGGGAACTGTCTGTGTTCTTCTTGTTTCTCTTTGGGGTTTCCTTAGGCTCTTGTAGAGCTCTATAAATATGTCTTCTAAATTCTTTCTCAGATAATCCTATTGCCTCCTCTTACTCCAGGGATAAGGGGACCTTTGTTTGTGGTTTTGCTTCTAATGCCTTGTCCTTTTTTTTGTTTGTTTGTTTGATTTGAGGTTGCCTGTTGTTTCTTAGAGATTTTGAGGTTGTCTTTAACTGTTGCTTATGTATTGATTTGTTTTGTCTTGGTTTTATGGTTTTATGGCAGTTCAAACCTACCAGCCACTCCTTGGAAGGAAAGTTGGAAAATCTACTCCCGTAGTGATACTGCCTCGGAAACCCAAGGAGGAGTCGCTATGAGTCAGGTCCAACTCTACGTTATATAACAACAACAGCAACAGTGGTTGTGTATGTCAAACTGTCTTCCAAAGTGTTTATACCAATGTGTGAGAATCCTTGGTACTATACATCTTCCAATATTTTATCAGAATTTTTAATTGTTTTCCAATCTAGTGAGTGTAGAATGAAACCTCATCATGGTTTTAGTTTTTATTCCCTTGATGAATAAATGGAGTTGATTGCCTTTTCATATGTTTATTGACCATGTATATTTTCTGTTCTATAAAATGCCTGTGAGAACCTTTTTCCCATTTTTCTGTTGGATGTTCTCTTTCTCTTATTGATAATGTAAAAATTAACACTTAAACCATTTTAAGTGTGTAATTCAGTGGCCTTAATTATAGTCACAATGTCCACTATTATTTGTTTTCAGAGCTATTTTATCACCCCAAACCGCAATATCATTAAGTGATCACTATCCATCTCCCCCAACCCGTAATAACCACAAACCTACTTTCTATCTGTATGAATTTGTCTATTCAAGATATTTTATATAAGTGAGATCATACAATATTTGTCCTTTTGTGTCTGTCTTATTTCACTTAGCATAACGTTTTCAAGGTTCATCCTGGTTGAAGCATTTATTAAAACTGTGTTCCTTTTTATGGCTGAATAATATTCCACTGCTATGTACATACCATATTGTATTTATCCATCACCTATTGATAGACATTTGAGTTGTTTCCACCTTTTGATTATTGTGAATAGTGCTGCAATGAATGTTAGTATGCAAGTATCTGTTTGTGTCCCTACTTTCAGCAGTTTTTCTTTTCCCTGTTCTGGTTGAAAACTTTTTTGTTTTTTCTAATTTAATTTTTTTTTCTTTTTTTTTGGTTTCTACCCAGGAATGGAATTGCTGGGTCATATGGTTTAAAATCAGGAAAAGTGTGCATTATATCCTTCCATCATACTTGTTCAATCTGTATGCTGAACAAATAGTCCAAGAAACTGGATTATATAAAGAAAAACATGGATCTGGATTGGAGGAAGATGAACAACCTGTGATATGCAAATAACAGACCTTGCTTGCTGAAAATGAAGAGGACTTGAAGCACTTACTGATGAAGATCAAAGACTACAGCCTTCAGTGTGGATTACACTTCAACATAAAGTAAACCAAAATCTTCACAAATAGACCAATAAGCAACAGTATGATAAATGGAAAAAAGACTGAATTTGTCAAAGATTTCGTTTTACCTGGATCCATAATCAACTCACTTGGAAGCAGCAGTCTGTAAATCAAAAGTAATGAATTGCATTGGCAAATCTGCTGCAAATGACATTTTCAAAGCATTAAAAAGTGAGTATATCACTTTGAGAACTAAGGTGCTTTTGACCTAAGTCATGGTATTTTCAATCACCTCATATGCATGGGAAAGCTCGACAATTAATAAAGAAGACCAAAGTAGAATTGATGTCTTTGAATTATGGTGTTCATGAAGAATATTGAATATACCATGGACTGCCAGAAGAACAAACAAATCTGTCTTTGATGCAGTACAGACAGAATGATGTTAGAAACAACCATAGTGAGACTTCCCCTCTTGTACTTTGATCATGTTGTCAGGATGGGCCAGTCCCTGGAGAATAATGTCATGCTCGGTAAAGTAGAAGATCAGCGAAAAAGAGGAGGATACTCAATGAATAGGGCTGACATAGTGGCTGCAAAAATGGGCTCAAACATAGCAACGAATGTGAGGATGGCAGAGGACTTAGCAGTGTTTTGTTTTGTTGTACTTAGTGTCACTTTGAGTTGGAACTAACTAGACAGCACCTAAAAGCAACAGCAACATAGTAATTCTATGTTTAACATTTTGAGGAACTGCCAAACTGCTTTCCACAGTGACTGGGCTATTTTACAATCACACCAACAATAAATGAGTTTCTCCACATCTTCACCAACATTTGTTATTTTCTGTTTTTCTGATAATAGCCGTCCTAGTAGGTGAAAAGTGGTATCTCATTGTGGTTTTAATTTTCACTTTACTAATGATTAATGATAGTGAACATCTTTTCACGTGTTTATTGACCATTTGTATATCTTCTTTGGAAAAATGTCTATTCAGATCCTTTGTCCATTTTTTAAATGGTTTGTCTTTTTGTTGTTGAGTTTTAGGAATTTTTTAATATATTTTATTTATTTATTTTTAATGCATTTCATTGAAATATAATTTATGTACAGTGAAATACACAAAACTAAAGTGACAT
>NW_006924616.1:12543-13232 GCF_000298275.1 Orycteropus afer afer
ATATTATGCAGTGTTTTGCAGACTCTACATTATTCTTTAGTGCTGCATAGCATTCCATTGTGTGTATGTACCATAGTTTGGTCATCCACTCTTCTACTATAAATCTTAGAGATAAATCCGTTGTCAGATATGTAATTATCTGTAAATATGAATTGTTGCTGTCATTTTTGTTATGTGCTTTTTCACAGTGTCAATTTCTTTGTTCCCTATAATTTTCTATGCCGAGCTTGTTTTGTTTATGAATCATATTATCACTTCCTTCATTGCTATTGTTTTAGTATTTGCTGAACATTTGTGCTGGTCCTCTTTTTTGATGTGAAGGTTTCTCATTTTTCTTTGAGGTTACCCTGTGATTTATAGTTTTGTTCTCAAGTTTAGAGCAGTCTGTTCTATCTTGTAGTTGTCTTGGCTTCCCTACCATCTAGAAGTTCTGTAAAGACACATTTTTTTTTTACTTCTTTTTGGTTTGTAGTTGTCCTTATTTGTCAGTTGGTGTCTCTGGTTCCCTATTTACAATCTTTCAGGCTTATTTACTTTGGATACTTCCATAGCTGGATTGGTTTCTGTGTTATATCATCATGTCTGTTAATGGTCAGTTGTTGTTGACTATTGTTGCTTCTCTGTCCAGAGGGCTCCCTTTAGCATCTCTTGTAAGGTTGGTCTGGTTTTAACAAATTCCCTTAATTTCT
>NW_006924617.1:0-7661 GCF_000298275.1 Orycteropus afer afer
GTCCACTTCTGTATCCTTCCCTTCAAGGCTCAGGGGTCCAAGATTATCTTCTGTGTCTGTGTTAATTGGTTTCCCTTTTCTTTGTTGAAGAGGATCTGTGCAGTCCCTTCTGCCTAGTCCGCCATCTTGCTGGAACTCCCTTAATGTCTTTTTTGATGAAGTGTTTGTTCATGCCCTTTACTCATTTTTTTTAATTGGATTGTTTGTCCTTTTGTTGTTGAGGTGTCAAAGTTTTCTGTAGAGAGTATTCCTTTGTCAGATTGGACATAAGTTTTAATCTATTTGAGTAAATACCTAGGAGCAAAATTGTTGGATCTTACATGAAAACTATGTATTTAGTTTTATAAGAAATTACAAGTCTTCCAAAGTGGTTATACTATTTTGCATTCTCAGCAACAATGAATCAGACAGAGTTCCTGTTGTTCCACGTATTTTTCTCCAGCATTTATATTTTGTTAATTTTTTGGGTTTTAGCTATTCTGTTAGGTGTGTAGTGGTATCTCATTGTTTTCATTTTCAATTTCCTAGTGACCCACTATGTTGAACATCTTTTCATATGCTTTATTTGCCATCTGTATATCTTTAGCAAGGTGTCTGTTTGGATCTTTTGTCAGTTTTTCAGTTGAGTCATTTGTTTTCTTATTGTTGGGTTTTAAAATTTCCTTGTATATTTTGGGTACAACTATTTTATCAGAAACGTGTTTTGCAAATATTTTCTTTCAGTCTGTGCCTCATTTCTTCATTCTCTTAACAGTGCCTTTTGCAGAGCAGAAGATTTTATGTTTAATGAAGTTAACAGTTTTTTCTTTCATGACTTTGCTTTTGGTGTTGTATCTAAAAACTAATTGCAAACCTAAGGTCATGGATTTTCCCCTTTGTTATCTTCTAGGACTTTTATAGTTTAGTGCTTTACATTGAGTTAGTTTTGTGAAGTATAAGGCCTATGTCTAGATTAATTTTTTTGCATGTTGATATCTACTTGTTCCAGCATCATTTATTGAAAAGACTATCCTTTCTTCATTTAATTGCCTTTGCAAGGGTGTGAAGTGAAATTTTATTGTAGTATTGTGTTACATTTTCCTAATGAATTATGATATTGAGCATCTTTAAATGTGCTTTTTGCTAGGTATGGAATTCTAGGTTTATAATTTCTGCTTTCAGTACTTTACAGATGTTGCTATTCTGGCTTGCATTGTTTCTTACAAAAAAAAAAAAAAATCTGTTATCCTTGTTATCGTTCCTCTGTGCATAATGTATCCTTTGCCTCTAGCTGTTTTTAAGATTTTCTCTTTGAGCAATTTGATGATGATATGCCTTGGTGTAGTTTGTTGAGCTTGGGATTTAAAAAAAAAAAAAAAAATTTTATTGAAAAATAATTTAATATACTTTTGTTAATGTACAGTGAAATATAAAAAACTGAAGTGACATGGGTCAATTTTTTTTTTTTTTTTTTGCAGTGTTTCCTCCCTTACTCCCCCACCCCTGGTAACCAACAAAGAAAGTTTCCTTCCATATATAAACCTTGCCTTGACATTTTACAATAAAGAACTAATATTATATTTGTCCTTGTGTGATTGACTTATTTCACTCAGCATAATGTCCTCCAAGTTCATCTCTGTTATGTGGTGTTTTGCAGATTCTACATTACTTTTTAGTGTTGCATAGTATTCTGTTGTGTGTCTGTACCATAGTTTGGTTATCGCTTTTTCTGTTGATGAGTACCAAGGTTGTTTCCATCTTTTTGCTATTGTAAATAGTGTTGCAGTGAACATGGATGTGGATATATCTGTTCTTGTCCTAGCTTTCACTTCCTTAGGATATATACCTAGTAATGGGATAGCTAGATCAAATGGTATTTCTAATTCCAGCTTTTTTTTTTAATGCATTTTATTGAAATATAATTTATGTACAGTGAAATGAAATACACAAAACTAAAGTGACATGGGTAAATGCATTTTTTTTTTTTGCAGTGTTTCCTCCCCTCCCCTCCCACCCATGGCAACCAACAAAGGAACTCTACCGCCATATATAAACCTTTCCTTGACCTTCTACAACAACAAACTAATACTATATTTGTCCTTCTGTGATTGACTTATGTCACTCAGCATAATGTCCTCCAAGTTCATCCATATTATGCGGTGTTTTGCAGACTCTACATTATTCTTAGTGCTGCATGGCATTCCATTATGTGTATATACCATAGTTTGGTCATCCACTCTTGTGCTAATGGGCACATAGGTTATTTCCATCTTTTTGCTATCCTAAATAGTGCTGTGATGAACATGAGTGTGCATGTATCTGTTCCTGCCCTGGCTCTCACCGCTCTGGGATATATACCTAGTAATGGGATTGCTAGGTCAAATGGTGTCTCCAATGCCAGATTTCTAAGGAATCACCATACTGCTTTCCACAGTGGTTGTATCATGTCACAGTCCCACCAGCAGTGTAAGAGAGTCCCAACCTCTCCACATCCCGCCAGCATTTGTTATTTTCTGTCTTGTTGAACCTTGCCATCAGTGCTGGGGTGAGACAGTATCTCATTGTTTTGATTTACATCTCTCTTATGGCCAATGATCATGAGTATCTCTTCATGCATTTGTTGGCCATCTGAATATCCTCCTTGGTGAAGTGTCTATTCATGTCTTCTGTCCATTTCTCAATTGGATTGTTAATTCCTTTGCTGTTGAGCATTGGAGTTTTCTATAAAACTTAGAGATACGTCCCTTGCCAGATACATAATTATCAACAAGTATGAATTTGTTGCTGTCATTTTTGATATGTGCTTTTTTGTGGTATTGGTTTCTTTGTTCCATATAATTTTTTGTGCTGAGCTTGTGTTGTTTATGCATCGTGTTATCACTTCATTCGTTGCTATTGTTTTAGTATTTGCTAAATATTTGTGCTGGTCCTCTTTTTTATTTTGATGTGAAGGTTTATCATTTTCCTGTGAGGTTACCCTGTGATTTATAGTTTTCTTTCCAAGTTTAGAACAGTCCATTCTATCTTGTAATTGTCTTGACTTCCCTACCATCTAGAAGTTCTGTAATGACACAGCTTTTTCCCTCTTTGTGATTTGCAGATGTCTTCATTTGTCAATTGATGTCTCTGGTTCCCTGTTTACAATCTTGCTGACTTACTTACTTTGGATACTTCCATAGTTGGGTTGGTTTCTGGGTTATGTCATCATGTGTGTTAATGGTCAGTTGTATGCTGTTGTTGGTTCTCTGTTCAAAGGACTCCCTTTAGCATCTCTTGCAAGGTTGGTCTGGTTTTAACAAATTCCTTTAATTTCTGCTTATCTGGAAATGTCCTACTTTCACCATCATATTTGAGGGACAGTTTTGCTGGGTACGTAATTCTTGGTTGGAAAATTTTCTTTTTAAGGTTTATATATGCCATCCCAGTGTCTTCTTGCCTGCATGGTTTCTGCTGAGAAATCTGAGCTTAGTCTTATTCGTTGCCCCTTATAGGTAACTTTTTGTTTTTCCTGTGCTGCTTTCAGGATTCTTTCTTAGTCTTTTGTTGTGGTGAGTTTGATGGTGATATGTCTTGGTGATTTTCTTTAGGGGTCTATCCTGTTTGGGATTCATTGGACTTCTTGAGTGGATACATTCTCATCTTTCATCATAGCAGGAAAATTTTCTTCCAATAAATCTTTGACAGTTTTCTCTATTTTATTTGTTTCTTCCTGTTCTGGAATTCCCATTACACGTAGGTTATTCCTTTTGATGGTATCCCACATGAACCTTAGACTTTCTTCATTTTGTTTTGATCTTTTTTTGATTGATCCCTTTCCAAAGAGGTATTGAGGTATTTGCCATCAATCTCACTAATTCTGTCTGCCATCGATTCAAATTTACTCCTTTGCCCATTCAATGTCTTATCTGTTTCTGAAAATTTAGTATTGATATTCTGGATTTCTATGTGTAGATTTTGTATAATTTCAGATTTTTCATTTATTTTGTCATTTTGTCCTAGTATTGTCTTTTGAAATTGTTCTAGGGTTTTCTCTGTATTTTCCTCAATTTTATCAGTGTTTCCTTGATCTGTCTTTCAGTTTGTTGAAGATAGTGAAATATAATTCTTTTGAATTCCTTCTTAGGGAGTTCCAGTGCTGCATCTTCCTCAGGGATGTGTTTTGGGTCTGTATCCTGGTCCCTGTTTCTCCTGCTTTATCTTGCTTCTTTGTGTGCACTGTGATGCTCTGTTGTCTCCGAGACATTGTGATGTTTTTGTGTTTATATTTAATTGGTGATTGTATGTGGGAGTGACTTGCCCATGATTTTCGTTTTCTTTGTTTTGTTTGTAGGTTATCTACGTAAGCAGGGTACTGTGCTGTGCTCGTCTATTCATTAGTTGGCAGGATTTATACACTCACCACTTGTCTCCTTTCCCGCTGTCAGTAGTTTTTTTTGCTGTTTTTTAGGCATTTGACTGTTAACCAGAAGGCTGGCAGTTCAAACCCCCTAGCCACTCCTTGGAAGGAAGACTGAGCAATCTATTTCTTTAGAGATACTGCCTTGAAAACCCAAGGGGGGGGGGCATTTGCTATGAGTCGGATCCAACTCGACTGCAGTGAGTTTGGATTTTCTATATAAAGGATCATATCATCATCAAATGGGGATAGTTTTACTCTTTCTTTACCAATTTGGATGCTTTTGATTTCCATTTCTTGCTTTATTGCCTTAGCTAGTACTTCCAATACAGTGTTGAATAGAAGTGGTGATAGAGGGCATCTTTGGCTGGTTCCTGTTTGCAAGGGGAATGGTGTCAGTGTCTCTCCATTGACAATAATTTTGGTTGTTGGTTTTGATATACGCCCTTTATTATGTGGAGGAATTTCCCTTCTATTCTAATTTTGCTGAGTTTTTATCAGGAATGGGTGTTGGGTTTTTATCAAATGCCTTTTCTGCATTGATTGATATGATCATGTGGTCCTTTTCCTTCGTTTTATTTATGTGATAGATGACATTCATTGTTTTTCTAATGTTGAACCATCCTTATATACCTGGTATGAACCCCACTTGGTTATAATGTATTATTTTTTTGATATGTTTTTGGAGTCTGTATTTTGTTGAAGTTTTTTGCATCTATAATTATGAGGGATATTAGTCTGTAGTTTTCCTTTCGAGTGATGTCTTTGCCTGGTTTTGGTATCAAGTTTATGCTTGCTTCATAAAAGGAGTTGGGGGGGGATTCTATCCTTTTCTATGTTCTGTAATAGTTTGAGCAGGATTGGTGTCAGCTCTTCTCTGAACATTGTTAGAACTTGCTAGTAAAACCATCTGGGCCAGGGCTTTTTATTGTTGGTAATTTTTTTATGACCTGTTCAATTTCTTCTTTTGTTATGGGTCTGTTTAAATTTTCCACATCAGCCTCTGTTAGTTTAGGTAAGTAGTATGTTTCTAGAAATCTGTCCATTTCTTCCAGATTTTCAAATTTGTTGGAGTATATCTCCTTATAGTATCCTGATAATATCTTTTTAATTTCTCTTGGTTCTGTTAATGCTGTCGCCCAGTTCATTTCTTATTCGTGTTATTTGAATTCTCTCCCTCTTTTCCTTTGTTAAATTTGCCACTGGTTTGTCAATTTTATTAATCTTTTCAAACAACCAAGTTTTAATCTTGTTGATTTTTTTATTGTCTTTCTATTTTCTGTTTCATTTATTTCTGCCTTGAATATTTATTATTTCTTTTCTTCTGGTGACTGTAGGCTTTTTTTGCCACTTTTTTTCTAATTGTTGGAGATGTTGGGTAGGTGTTGATTTTGGCTCTTTCTTCTTTTTTGATGTGTGCATTTATTGTTAGAAATTGGCCTGTGATCACTGCTTTTGCTGTGTGGCATAGAATTTGGCATGTTGTGCTTTCGTTCTCATTTGATTCAAGGAATTTTTTCACTTCACTTCTTTATTTCTTCTATTACCCAGTCATTTTCAAGGAGGGTGTTATTCCATTTCCATGAGTTTGCTCTTTTTTTTCCCCCCTATTTTTTAAATTGTTATTTGGTGAAAGTTTACAGAGCAAATTCACTTTCCATACAGCAGCTCACATACATGTTGTCTCAAGACATTAACTACAATTTCCTATAATGCAACAGCTACCCTCCCACTTCCTCCTGATAGGTACCTCTTCCCTGTGTCCTTCCCTCCATGCACTCCTGCCCCCTCAGCTGTCTCCCTGTGCATAGACAGCCCTTCTATCTCCCATGATTGTTCTCTCCAACGAGTATATGTACCTAGTGTAAATGTTCACCTCATATGCCTGTCTTTTGTTTGGCTGGAAGCCACAGGTGTGGGTTCAATTCCTGACCTGAAGGGCAGTTAGTGGCCATAGCCTCAGTGGTTCCACCAGGCTCTATCAGATCAGCAAACCTGTCCCTCCCTTTTTTTTTTTTAAATGATTTTGAGTTTTGTTCCACATTGTTCTCCTTCTGTATCCAGGATCTCCTACATAGATACCCCTCCGAGAAGTTGACCGTGGTAGCCAGGCACCTTCGCATTCTTCTGGCCTCATAGTCATAGGCTGAGGATCGCATGGTGTACCAGTCGCTGGGACTAATTGTTTCCATGAATCTTTAGTTTTCTTCATTCTTCTTTGCTCTGAACGAGGAGAGACCCATCGTTGCATCTAGATGGCTGCTTCCAGCTTTTAAGATCCCAGTCGTCTTCCAGTAAGATGGAGGAAAAGCAGACAAGCGACACAGACCCTCTTCAACAAAGAAAAGAAAAACCAATGGACAGAAATCAGAAGATAATCCTGGAACCCTGAGCTTTGAAAGGAACTTTACAGAAGTGGATTAGGCACCAACTAGTTGAAAAACTTGAACAAAAACAGTGAGTACACAGATAGAGCTGCAGACTGTCAGCTACTCTGACAGGACCAGCAGCCTGCATATTTCCAAGTGGTGTTGGGACCTGAGAACTGACCTAAAGATCAACCCTCATCACCAAGGGCTGCAGGGACAACTGCACTGGTGGCCTATGACTTGGAAGGGAAACAGCAAGGACGGAGACAACCTGAGCTGTTGACTTTCCACGTCCAGAGGGCACAGCCATTTTGATTATTTACATGTGGCAGCCATTTTGGATATTTAAAGTGACCAAGGGTGCAGCCAATTTGAATGTTTACAAGTGGTGGCCATTTTGGATATTTAAAGTGATACCATTCTCATTCAGATTCCAGGGACCTAAGAATAGGCTTTGTTTGCCAAGGTTGGTAGGGACATATGAGAGGTTGACAACAGGAAAGGAGACAGGTGGTGAGTGTATAAGTGCTGTCAACTAGCGAATAGAGGAGCACAATACCCTGTTTGTGTAGATAACATACAAACAAAACAAAATGAAAATTGTGGGCAAGTCACTCCAACATACAAGCACCAATTAAATATAAACACAAAAACGTCACAATGCCTCAGAGACAACAAAGCATTAGAGTCCACACAAAGAAGCAAGATAAAAAAGGAGCAACAAGGGACCAGGATACAGACCCAAAACACATTCCTGAGGAAGGCACAGCATTGGAACTCCCTGAATTTCAAAAGAATTATATTTAGGTATCTTCAACGAATTGAGAGACAGATCAAGGAAAACACAGAGAAAACCCTAGAACAATTTTGAAAGACAGTACAAGAACAAAATGACAAAATAAATGAAAAATTAGAAA
>NW_006924617.1:7867-10393 GCF_000298275.1 Orycteropus afer afer
AAAAGGAATACCCTATGTGTAATCAGAATTCCAGAACAGGAAGAGAAAAATAAAACACCAGAGAAAATTGTCGAAGTTTTGTTGGAAGAGAATTTTCCTGGTATGATGAAAGATGAGAATATATCCATTCAGGAAGTCCAATGAACCCCAAACAGGATAGACCCCAAAAGAAAATCACCGAGACATATCATCGTCAAACTTACCAAAAAGAAAGAATCGTGAGAGCAGCACGGGAAAAACGAAAAATTACCTACATGGGACAACCAATAAGACTAAGCTCGGATTTCTCAGCAGAAACCATGCAGGTGAGAAGACAATGGCATGGTATGTATAAAATAACCCTTAGAGAGAAAAATTTCCAACCAAGAATTGTGAATCCAGTAAAATTGTCCCTCAAATATGATGGTGAAATAGGACATTTGCAGATAAGCAGAAATTAAGGGAATTTGTTAAAACCAGACCAACCTTACAAGAGATACTAAAGGGAGCCCTCTGGACAGAGAAGCAACAACAGCCAACAACAATTGACCATTAACACACATGATGATATAACCCAAAAACCAACCCAGCTATGAAGTATCCAAAGTAAATAAGCCAACAAGATTGTAAACAGGGAAGTAGAGACATCAATTGACAAATGAGGACAACTACAAACCAAAAAGGGAAAAAACTGTGTTGTTACAAAACTTGTAGGTGGTAGGGAAGTCAGGACAACTATAAGATATAATGGACTGTTCTAAACTTGGGAAGAAAACTATAAATCACAGGGTAACCTCAAAGGAAAATGATAAACCTTCATATCAAAATAAAAAAGAGGACCAGCACAAATATTTAGCAAATACTAAAACAATAGCAATGAAGGAAGTGATTATATGGATGAACTCGGAGGACATTATGCTGAGTGAAATAAGTGAAATAAGTCAATCACAGAAGGACAAATATAGTTAGTTAGTTGTTGTGGAGGGTCAAGGAAAAGTTTGTATAGGGAGGGAAACTTTCTTTGTTGGTTTCCAGGGGTGGGAGGGGAGGGGAGGGAACACTGGGGGGAAAAATTGCATTAATGAATTGACCCATGTCACTTTAGTTTTGTGTATTTCACTATACATAAATTATATTTCAATAAAATGCATTTGAAAAAAAAAAAAAAAAAAAAAAGATCCCAGTAGCTACTCACCAAAGTAGGAGGTGGAACAATGTTTTGTTTAGTATGTTATGCCAGTTGAGCTTGATGTCCCCTGCAACCATGGTCCTGAGCCCACAGGACCAACTACTTACTCCTTCTAGGTGGCTTGCTGTGTTCAAGAAGTGACTACAACCTTGTGTGTTTGCTCTTTTTCTATTCTTCTTCCTATTATTGATTTCTAATTTTACAATATAGTGATCTGAGAGGATGCTTTGCAGTATTTGAATGTTTTTAAATTTATTGAGGCTTGCTTTGTGGCCGAACATATGGTCTATCCTGGAGAATGTTCCATGTGCACTGGAAAATATATATTGTGCTGTTGTTGGGTGAAATGCTGTGTAGATGTCTATAAGGTCAAGTTGGGGGATTGTATTGTTTAGTTCCTCTGTGTATTTGTTGAGTTTTTTTCCAGTTGTTCTTTCTGTGATTGAAAGTTGTTTATTAAAATCTCCTGCTATGACTGTGGAGTCATTTGTCTTTTCAGTTCTGTTAGAGTCTGATTTATATATTTTGGGACTTTTTCATAGATATTTTCTTTTGTTATGTCCTGTTGTTCAGTCGATCCTTTAATTGTTATATAATGTCTGTCCTTGGCTCTTATGGTGATTTTTGTCTTAAAGTCAATTTTATCAGAAATTAATATTTCCATTCCTGCTCTTTTATGGTTGGATTTTGCGTGATATATCTTTTTCCAGCCTTTGATTTTTAGTATATTTTTGTCTTTGTCTCTAAGGTGTATCTCTGTAGACAGCATATTGATGGATTATGTTTTCTTATCCATTCTACAACTCTGTCTCTTTTGGATCCGACTCATAGCGACCCCTCCTTGGGTTTCCAAGGTGGTATCACTATGGAAGTAGATTGCCCAACCTTCCTTCTGAGAGTGGCTGGTGGGCTTGAACTGCCAGCTTTCTGGTTAGCCGTCAAAATGCCTTAGGCATTGTGCCACCAGAGTTCCCCTCTCTTGAGTGGTACATCATTTAATCCACTGACATTCAATGTAGTTATCGAAAAGTATGAATTTGTTGCTGTTATTTTATTATGTACTTTTTCGTAGTGTTGCTGATTTCTTTGTTCCATGAGTTTGGGATTTTTGAGCTTCTTAGACCTATGGATTTATAGTGTCCATCAAGAATGGAATAAAGGGTAAGATGGAGGAATAGGCAGACAAGCGACACAGACCCACAGAAAAACCAATTGACAGAGAGACAATTGGAACCCTGAGCTTTGAAAGGAAGTATACAGAAGTGGATTAGGCACCAACTAGTGGAAAAACCTGAATGAAAACAGTGAGTACAGAGACGGTCAGAGCTGCAGACTGTCAGCTACTCTGATGAGACCAA
>NW_006924617.1:10593-11335 GCF_000298275.1 Orycteropus afer afer
TGTCCAGAGGGTGCAGCCATTTTGATTGTTTACATGTGGCAGCCATTTTGGATATTTAAAGTGACCAAGGGTGCAGCCATTTTGAATGTTTACAAAGCGGTGGTCATTTTGGATATTTAAAAGTGACCGAGGGTGCAGCCATTTTGAGTATTTACAAGCGGTGGCCATTTTGGATACTTAAAGTGACTGAGGGTGCAACCATTTTTAATGTTTACAAGCGGAAGCCATTTTGGATATTTAAAGTGACTGAGGGTGCAGTCATTTTGAATGTTTACAAGTGGCAACCATTTTGGATTTTAAAGTGATAGCATTCTCATTGGGATTCCAGGGACCTAAGAACAGGCTGTGTTTGCCAGGGTTGGCAAGGACATACTAGAGGCTGACAAAGGAAAGGAAACAAGTGGTGAGTAAGTGCTGTCAACTAGTGAATACAGGAGCACACCACAGTACCCTGCCTGTATATAGATAACATACAAAGAAAATGATAATTGTGGGTAAGTCACTCCAACATATAATCACCAATTAAATATAAACACAAAAACGTCACAATACCTCGGAGACAATAGAGCATCACAGTCCACACAAAGAAGCAAGATAAAGCAGGAGAAACAAGCGACCAGGATATAGACCCAAACACATCTCTGAGGAAGATGCAGCATTGGAACTCCCTGATAAGGAATTAAAAAGAATTATATTTAGGTATCTTCAAAGGATTGAGAGACAGACCAAGGAAAACACAGAT
>NW_006924617.1:12651-13182 GCF_000298275.1 Orycteropus afer afer
GCTGATAATTACATATCTGGCAAGGGACTTATCTCTAAGATTGATGGAAAACTCCAATGCCTCAACACCAAAGGAATTAACAATCCAATTGAAAAGTGGGCAGAAGACATGAATAGACATTTCACCAAGGAGGATATTCAGGTAATCAGCTAATACATGAAAAGATGCTCACAATCACTGGCCATCAGAGAGATGTAAATCAAAACAATAATGAGATATACTGTCTCACCCCAGCACTGATGGCAAGGTTCAATGAGATAGAAAATAACAAATGCTGGTGGGGATGTGGAGAGATTGGGACTTTCCTACATTGCTTGTGTGACTGTGAAGTGACACAACCACTGTGGAAAGCAATATGGTGATTCCTTAGAAAATTGGAATTGGAAATACCTTTTGAGCTAGCAATCCCATTACTAGGTATATATCCTAGAGAGGCGAGAGCCAGGATAGGAATAGATACATGCACGCTCATGTTCATCACAGCACTATTTACAATAGCAAAAAGATGGAAACAACCTACGTGCCCATCAG
>NW_006924618.1:0-585 GCF_000298275.1 Orycteropus afer afer
GTGAATAATTTTGTAACATTTAGTACATTCATAATGTTTTGCAACCACTGCCTCTGTTAGTTCCAAAGCAGTTTCATCATTCTAAAGTAAAACCCCATACCCATAAGCATTCTGCATTCGGTCTCTATGGGTTTATCTAATTTAGATATTTCTGGATATTTCATGTAAATGGATCCATATAATATGATGTGACCTTTTGTGCCTGGTTTCTTTCACTTAGCATATGTTTTCAAGGTTCATGCATTTTATGTTGTTATGTGCCATCGAGTCAGACCTGACTCATAGCAACCCCTCCTTGGGTTTCCCTTGGGAGCCCAATTAAGTGGCAAAGGACTTGAAAGAACAGTTCTCCAATGAAAATATACAAATGGACAATAAGCACCTGAAAAGATGTTCAACATCATTGTTGTTGTTGTTGTTATTTGCCGTCGAGTCAGACCCGACTCATAGCGACCCCTCCTTGGATTTCCGAGGCGGTATCACTACGGATACACTACGGAAGTAGATTGCCCCATCTTCCTTCCAAGGAGTGGCTGGTGGGTTTGAACTGCCAGCCTTCTGGTTAGCAGTCAAGTGCCTTAGGCA
>NW_006924618.1:4980-5738 GCF_000298275.1 Orycteropus afer afer
ATGACATGAGACAAAGTATATGTGAACTGCTGTATGAAAAGTGAATTTGCTCTGTAAATCTTCACCCAAATCAAAATAAATAAATAAATAAATAATAGAGAGAAGTCTCCATTGGGCAAAATTGTCTAGGCCCTAGTACACCCACTCCTACTGGGGTCAGTCCTTGACTGTGGGCTGCTTGGGAGGAGTGCCTGCACTTAAAAACTGAGACAGATCCTGAAGGTGCTAACATTGAGAGTGATGGTTAATTGCACTATTGCAGCTGAATAACAAGTAACACATTTTTTCTTGAAGTCAGGTCCAGTTGGTGCACCTCCCTGGCTACCACAGTCCATCCCTTATACCATGTGGCTCTATTTTCCCTTATACATCTGGGAGGTAGCTTTTCCTGCGTTTTAGCGGGCCTCTCTTCCTTAAGGAACTTAGAAGAGAGGTTAGTGGGATGAACCACAGCCTCTGTTGCTGTGGTTGGTCTTGGGGCTGCAACTGCCAATTCTCTCTCTCCTCCATTATCCATTCTAAATCCCACTCTCCCCCTCTGCTAGAGATGATTCCACTAGCATCTCTCCTGGTCTTGAGTGTTTACCTGTGGTGTAAGTCAACCCTTATTCTTTAGGGGTCTGTGTCCGTGATAACTACACTCTTCACAGGCTGGGCTGCACTTACCATTCACAGTCACAGTTGGGCAAGAGAGAACAAAGAAGTGCCTGAGTTCCACACATATTACTATTTAATGCCCCTACTCTAGGCCTTGGGAA
>NW_006924618.1:7428-9434 GCF_000298275.1 Orycteropus afer afer
TCCCACCTTGGAGTTTACAAAGACTTATGGGTAGAAAAGCCACACTAAGTAATTTACTACACCGCACCTTCCCACTGTGATGTTCTTATCCCATAAGCCCAGGACCCAATATAGGGGTTTCTTCAACTACCAAATATGTCAGTCCCAATTACACATTCACAGATTGGACTCCATTTTAACCTGGCTCATATGTCATCCTTCTAATGGGGTACCACAAGAACATTTCAAGTCTCCAAATATCAATGTTAGCTCAGACCCTGTGTTCTGTTTTTGAAAAGTCTGAGGATTTCTCCTCCTCCTGTGTACAATCACCTGAAAAAATGTCTGTAGGTATTTTTGTGGGAAGAACTGGAAGAATTGTTATAGTGTGTAGTTGCTGTGATGTTTCAGAGTCTTTCCTTCTGGGGATCTGGCTGCCTCTTCATTCAATAGGTTCCAGGTCTGAAAGCTGTCTCAGGTCTAGGAACTGGGCAAGGAATCATTATGACTTTTATTGGGGCAACTATGCTCAGCTTCCTGTTTATCTGTCTTACTTTCTTTTGACTACATATAGTAAGAAGTACCCCTGTTGGCTATCTATCTATTTTGTCCCTAACCCATTCCCATTGCCCATGCCTTCAGTGCAGCTTTGACTTCTTCCTTCAATACCATTGGTTCTTGATCATATGCCACCTCCTGAAATGGATGAAGATCGACCAGTTCTTTTTGGTACAGTGACTCTGTGTATTCCTTCCATCTTCTTTTGATGCCCCTGCATCATTCAATATTTTGCCCATAGAATCTTTCAATATTGCAACTCAAGGCTTAAATTTGTTCCTCAGTTCTTTCAGCTTGAGAAATGCCAAGTGTGTTCTTCCCTTTTGGTTTTCTAACTCCAAGTCTTTGCACATTTCATTATAGTAATTGGCTTTGTCTGCTCGAGCTGCTCTTTGAAATCTTCTGTTCAACTCTTTTATCTTGACATTTCTTCCCTTTGCTTTAGCTACTCTCTGCTCAAGGGCAAGTTTCAGAGTCTCTTCTGCCATCCATTTTGTTCTTTTCTTCTTTTCTCATCTTTTTAACGACCTCTTGCTTTCTTCATGGATGATGTTCTTGATGTCATCCCACAATTCTTCTGGTTTTTGGTCATTGGTGTTCAATGCATCAGATCTGTTCTTCAGATGGTCTCTAAATTCAGGAGGGATATAACAACAACAACAACAACAACATTGCTGTTGAATTGATTTCAACTAATAGCGACCATAGGAGCTCTGGTGGCATAGTGCCTAAGACATATGACTACTAAGCAGAAGCCTGGCCATTCAAACCCACCAGCCACTCCTCAGAAAGAAGGTTGGGCAATCTACTTCTGTAGTAATACTGCCTCAGAAAGCCAAGGAGGGGTCACTATGAGTCGAGTCCAACTTGACGGCAGTGGGTAATAGCGATCATACAGGACAGAATAGAATTACCCCATTGGCTGTAATGTTTATGGAAGCAGACTGCCACATCTTTCTCCTATGGAGCAGCTGTTTGAACCACTGATGTTTTGGTTAGCAGGCAAGCATTTAACTACTGTACCATCAGTACTCCATTTTGTCCTGAGGAATGTTGTTGTTAGGTGCTATTGAGTTGTCTCTGACTCACAGTGACCCTATTTACAGCAGAACGAAACATTGCCCGGTCCTGGGCCAGTCTCACAATCCTTGCTATGCCTCATCCCATTGTTGCATCCACTGTGTCAATCCATCTTGTTGAGGACCTTCCCCTCTTTCATTGACCCTCCGCTTTACCAAGCATGATATCCTTCTCTAGGGAAATGATCCCTTCTGACAACATGACCAAAGTAGGTGAGACGACGTCTGGCCATTCTCACTTGAGGAAGGGCATGCTCTATTAACCAACTCTATAATTCCCTATAGAAGCTCTGGTAGCATAGTGCCTAAGGCACTCGACTGCTCACCAGAAGGCTGGCGGTTCAAACCCACCAGCCACTCCTTGGAAGGAAGGTTGGGCAATCCTACTTC
>NW_006924618.1:9534-11007 GCF_000298275.1 Orycteropus afer afer
GCCAACTTGACGGCAAACAACAACAACAACAACAATAATTCCCTATGAGTATCAAGTTCCCTTGGTTGGGCCCTTGCCTTTGCTGGTCATTACAATAATAGTGACACCCTGGCTTCCATGGCTGTCACCTGGCCTTTATTGCTTGGTGGTGGAAGGGGGTTTATTATCTCCATTGCTATCAAAAGTCCCAGCTCTGTGATTGCCATCATCCTTGGTCCGCAGAAGGGAGCAACCACTGAACTTCTTAGTGAGGGTGGTATTCACCAGTACATGCCTGATGGACTTGGTGAATAGTGTGTCCTCATGAAACATAATCCTATGGTGGGTTTCAGGCCTCAAACAAATAACTCATTCCAGTTCCAGTATGTCCACTGCCCTGAGCTTTTGAATCCCTCTGTCCACTGTCTGATGGAGTGATTCAGGCATTTCAGCTTTGCTCAGTGTAAGCCATGGCTTTTTTCAGGCTTCTAGGGGCTACCTAAAAGCAGTCTGCACCATCCCCTGGGGTCCTCACCAGAGTGTTAAATTCCATATCCCAAGAGAGTGTCCCCTAGCCAGTACACTCTTTCTCATTTAGTTTAATATGCTGGCACCCTTGGTCTGCTGAGCCCGGAAAGGAATGTCGTCACGAGGAAGCTACCACTAACACGATAATGCAAAAGCAAAAGGAAAGTTTATTTGCTAGCTTGAGCTAGGGTCCCTGCTCTTACCGACATAGTGGCTTGGGCAAAAGACCTCATGCTCCTTTACTATCATATTTTTATAGGAAAAATATAGAGTGGAGTAGCACCAGGGCTAAGGGGTACAGATGTTTGGTTGTTGCTAAGGGGTTTAGGGCAGGGGTCTGAGATGTTGGGGGATGTGTTGGAATCCCCCGGCTCCAAAGTCTACTTAGGGAATTATTATCTAGGGAGGATGCAGAGCCCTGATACATGGGAGACTTCAGGAGCCAGGCAAATCTCTGATACGTGCTGAATCCGGAGGAAATCTCTGATACGTGCTGAATCCGGAGGGTAGATAAAAGCTCTGAGGCATGGGGAGTGTTAGAATCCCCGACACTAAAGACTTCTAGTTAAAGATTTACCTGGAAGCCATTAGGACTCAGGCCTCACATTTCCCCCTTTTTTTGTTATGCACATGAGGAAACTTCCTCCTGTATTACAGGAGATAAAGACTGGTATTGTTGTCTCAGGACCATAAGTTGTACAGTATTAACCCGATCTTTTACAAATGATATAAGCTTATTTATAATGCAGGGACCAAAAGTCAATGTAATTATAAGGATTATGAAGGGTCCTAAGAGAGTAGATATCAAACTAGTCAACCACAGGGAGTTATTAAACCAAAACTCGAATAATCCTTCCTGAGTTTTGCGCTCCTTTTTTCTTAGGGCAAGTCCTTCTCGTATTTTGGCCATGGATTCCCGAACTACTCCCGTATGATCTGCATAGAAGCAGCAGTCTTCTCTTAGAG